>NW_028322234.1:17366460-17519989 GCF_059928025.1 Delphinapterus leucas
CCACCTGTGCCTCAGTTTCCCTGCTCTTCGGATGGGGTCACAAACACGCCCTACTTTGCAGGGCTGGGGGTGTCCACGTACGAGTCTGAGTCAAAGCTGCCCAGGCCAGGCTGAGCAAGAGAGGCCGTGCCCAGTCCTGCCATCTGTGCCAGGGGACGTGCCCCACCCCACCCCCGACCCCACGTGGTGGACATCCTGAACACCCCAGCCGGAATCCTTCACCCCGCCCTCCTCTGCGCATCTGTACCAGAAATTTCTTTCAAATTGCATCCTTCTCTTTTGGTGCCTCTGAGTTAATCATTCCCCTGGGGAGTTGGTGTTTAATTGCTGTCTGATTTGCATAACTATGCATATTAATCTCCCAGTCTGATAAATATTCATATACCTCGGTTAGATTCTGTTTTCTAATCAAAAATTTCCAATGCGGAGCCGGGGGCTGCCTTGGCGGGCAGGGGGTCAGACGGAGCTCCCATGGTCTCCACAAATCCATCTAACATGTGCCGCCAGGTTTGGGGTGTCTGCACCCCAAGGTCCTGAGTCCCCACTTGGGCTTTGGGGACGAGATCAGCTGGTGAAGGGGGGTGACCCTGGTAGAAGGGCCAGCACCCGAGCCCCCGTTTCCCTCCACGGCCACTTACTTGTCATCCCCTCGGCTCTCCGGTGCCCGCCCATGAGCTCGTTCCGCTCTGGGTCCCCCACCCCCATGGGCATCCACCACGGGCCCCAGAGTCGCCAGGACCCTTGAGCAAGAGAGCAGGAGGCCAGGTCCAAGGCCAAAGCCAGGCCTTCCCACCCCCCTACCCCACCACCGAGGGCTGGCAGGGTGACGGGCGCTCCTGAGGCTGACACCCAGGGACCCCTAGAACTTGGGCCCCACAAGCTTCAGGTAGAGGCAACCAGGCCCTGCTCTGCCCTTTCTGGTAAAACCCCCCTCACCCAGCCCCAGCCTCCCCGCTGTTGGAGACCAGACGACAGAAAGAGGGATGGGCCCTCCCCCACGGCTACCATTAATAGTTATTAACCCCCCACTGGTTAATTATGCATTTTAAATAACCCAATCATGAATATTCATAACATCTCTTATTCACGTTCTAATTAAAATGTACTAATAGAATGAGATGTTGCTGTCGCAACATAATTTTTTTTTTTGAAGTGCTGGAGGTGAAGCGGTGGCAGGGCAGCCCCCGGAAAGGTCATCTCTCTGCTCAGACCCAGCCCTGCCCCCAGGAAGAGGTGGGAGATGGACAAGCAGAGGGCTGCGTGTGCCCAAGGGCACCACCCGCCCCTCGGAGTTTCAGATCTGATCCGAGTCAGCCTGGGTGACAGAACGGCCCACCGTGAGGGCTGCCGCCAGGATGACCAGTGTGGCACAGCTGGACGCGCCCAGCCCGGGCTCCAGCCGGACACCCCCTTGGCTGGATGACATGGGGGGGCAGGCCCCTCTGAGGGGCCTCCGCCCCGGCTGGTTCCTCCAGGGCAGGTGTGCCAACTGTGACTGGACCAAGTCTGGCCCTTGCCTACTTTTGTCAGTAAAGTTTTATTGGCGCATGGCCACGGACGTTTGTTCCCTGTATACAGCGGTGTTGGTTACAATGCAGAGATCAGTTGCGATAGAAGCTGTCTGGCCCTTCACAGGGAAGGTCTGCTGACCCAGGCACGGAGAAGATTCCGGGAGCCAGTCCCTCCGTATGAAGTAGCCAGACTACCAGACTTCAGCACCTCGAGTGTGGAGAAGACGTGGTCACAGGGCCTACGCATGGCCCTGCATCGTCCCCACCACAAACGTGTCGCGTAGCCATGGTCGTCAGGGGCTTCGTGCTGCAGCCCCAGCTCTGTCAGCAACCCCCCACCCGGGTGCCCGGGCTAAATCCCAGGAGCCGTCCTCTCCCCTTCCCTCACTCCACTGCCCCCCACCCGTGGTCTCGGATCAGAGCCTGGCTCGGCCCTGTGTCCCCTGGGTCAAGCCCCATCCGTACAGCAGTGTCCCCCCCACCCCAGGTTCCCTGCCCACACTCCACCCCAAGCAGCCTGATGGAGCTTCTGGAAGCAAAACCTGCCTCTCCTCCCTCCCTCTAGACTCTCCCATGGCTCCCCACTACCCTCAGGGTAAAGATTAGACCCCTCCCTGACTGCCCTTCGCCCCCAGCTCACTCTTCCCTGCCCAACAAGTAAGCAGATCCCCAACCCCGACCCAAGCTCTGCCCCAGTGGTCCCCACACCTTCATCGCCCGTCAGGGAGGTTGCCTTGCTGGCCCCCTGTCCCCAGCATTGCCTGAACAGGGCTGGCCCCCAAACAACCTCGACAAATATCTGTTTTTGGCCTCTTCATTGCTCTGATAATTATCTAACCAATCACAATGTCCTCCGGCGGTGCCATCCTCCTGCAGTCACAGGCAGCTACTACGGGACTGGCGGAAAGAGCTCCCCACTTGACGAGATGTTAATTAACGCACGAGTAGATGACCCTGTGTGGCTAAGCGGCTGCTGTGCTGGATGTGTGGCCCCCCCAAGTAAAGACTAAAGTAGCCACAGCAATAAAAATAACCACCATGCACCATGATCACATCTGAGAAAAAATTAACAGCACCTGAGAGCAGCCGTCTGCCGGTCCTCACGTAAGTGTTTCCTTCCTGCCACTAGCAGCTCCCCAAGGCTGTCAGCTCCCCCTCTGGCTTTTCCCCCTTAGAATTAAAATCCCCGAGAAACGGGATGGTGAGAAACGGGGTGGTGGCCTGTTCGGCAGCACCTGGGGTCTCATGAGGGGCAAGCCCAACACAGGTGTGAGTCAGGAGAAAGTCCTTCCTCAAGTGGGCCGGTGGGGTCCTCACCTCTCTTCCTGTGATGTTTGGGGCAACTTCTGAACTCTTACATCACTTCAGACTTGAAGGAAAGCTGCGGGGAGATGCACGACATGCCCCAGACCCTCTCATGGCTTATATGCGCCCCCTTTTTCATTCGTCCCTCTGTGTTCACAAGCAGCTACGCTTGTCTCTGGCCTTCAGAGTTTCAAAAGTTGCTAGGAATTCCAGGGCGCCAGGGAGCTCCCGCCAGAGGGAGCAGGTTCCAAGTGGCTGGAGGAAAAGTGCCGGAGCGGCTCACAGCCCTTGCCGTTCCTGCCCCTGAAAGTGGGGGTGGGGAGACAGGGGACCTGGAGCTGCGCCCAAGCAAGCGGATCTGAGGCTGGAGAGGAAGTGAGTGGAGGGCACAGCCCACCATTTCCAAGAGCAGATGGTCCCCCAAACCAGGGCCTGGCTCCAACCCAACCTCTCCTGAACCCCCGGAGCAGCAACCCCCAACCCCAGAGGCTTCCCCAATGGGCAGAGCTGGTCCTCAGGTGGGGGGCCCACAGATGCGTGGTAATTCAGAGGAAACGGGGTCCCCCAGCTGCAGAAACTGCCCTGCCCCCTCCCTCCTGTGAATTTCAGATTCGTGACCAAAGCAACAGCAGAAAGACCCCATCCTGCTTCAGTCTCAAGGGGAACCCCTCTGTCCAATGGCGAGGTTGGGAGGATCTCGCCCACCCCACCGCTCAGCCAAGTATGAGCTCAGAATCCCAGCTGGGACCTCCCTGCAAGAAACAGGCCCAGGGCGAAACAAGCGCGGAACACAGAAGACGGACATTCACAGATTTAGGATTTATCCCAGAAGCATATCTAAGACCACCACCATGCGCTCTCAAGGCAACTGCAGAGCTTGTGGGTGCCATAGAATAGAAGGAAGATAAGGCTTCAGGGAGAGAGTAAGAGCCAAAGCAGGAAAAACTAAGAAGTTTCTGCTGCCAATTCACAAGAGATTTTAAAAGCAGCGTCAGGGGCTTCCCTGGTGGTGCAGTGGTTGAGAGTCCGCCTGCCGATGCAGGGGACGCGGGTTCGTGCCCCGGTCCGGGAGGATCCCACATGCCGCGGAGCGGCTGGGCCCGTGAGCCATGGCCGCTGAGCCTGCGCGTCCGGAGCCTGTGCTCCGCAACGGGAGAGGCCGCGGCAGTGAGAGGCCTGCGTACTGCAAAAAAAAAAAAAAAAAAAAAAGCAGCTTCAGAGGCGGCGAGGCAGAAGTGACAATGCAGAAGAGGTGATCGAACAGAAGGGTGGGTTCTGGAGACGGCCCCAAACACCAGGGAAGGGGGGATTCTGAGAAAACAGACACGAGGGCCTAACACGAGCCCAGACACTGGAGCCGGCATCCTGGGAGGAACAGGAAAAACACCCAAACCTCGAGTTAGAGAAAAACCCGGAAAAACCCGCGCGCGCTCCCTGGAGGCTGCGCGCGCACGATGACACAACCCATGGGGCTGGAGCTGAGGGAAGGAAGGCGAGGGCCCAGGAATTCCACCCCCAACCCACTGCCCCTCGCAAGAGGCAGGAGCCAGGTGCACATCCAGAGCCGCACCCCTCCCTGGAGAACAACCCCAAGGGAGGGGAGTCCCAGCACAGACCCTGCGAGTCTGGAGGACGCAATGGTGCAGGGATGCTGAGCACATCTGGGCCACACGTTAAGTTAAACTAAGTGGAATTTCGACGCCATCCCAAGAACAGGCACCAGAGCCCGCAGGTGTCGTGCTGCTTCAGGCACTTCCTGTGGTTTATCCCACTGAACCCTTAAGTGGCCGCCATCAACCTCACTTCCCAGATGAGGAGACTGAAGCCTTGTAAGTGGCAGAATGAACACAGTAAGGACACGTGTTTCTCAGCCGGACACAAACATTGCGAACAAAGAGAAACAACATTTCTAAAGAGTGGCAACGTATTTATACCAAACAGGAGGGTTGGGGAAGAACGCTTTCCTGCAGGACAAGATGGGACTTCACTTCTGAGGCGGAAGGAGCCAGACTCGGGAGGCTTCAGCACATTCCCTAAAACCATTAGAACCACCAGCAGCACAGCCTTCCAAACCCAACCCAAGAAAAGACACCAGGCACGACTGCAAGGAAAAAGTATAAAGACGGGAAAACCTAAAGTAAGAGCATGGAAAGTATAAGACAAATGCAGACTCAATTGTTTTGAAAGCTGAGAACACAGCACCTACAGAAAACAGGTCTGGAACGAGTGACTCAGGAAGACAATCCGATACACATAGATATACCAAGCAATACAAGTGAAAAGGAGGGGCCGTCACATTCACAGAAACGTCTGAATTCAAGGTGCAAGCTCTCACGTGGAATAGAGGGTGGGTTTTTGTCAACAGTGGGCTGGACCCACAGAGAACATCCCACTGCCCTGGGTCCTTGGCACTGAACAAATTAGAAGTCTAAACGTGATGGGCAGGAGAAGATGACCTCACAGCTCCATGTCAAAGTATCCCTCAAGCCCTCAGGAATAGGACAAACATGGCCCCCGTTACAGGAGAGTAGGAACGCCCTGCATCTCACCAACAGCAGCACAGCCCAAGCCACGTTGACTTTTGCATCGGTGACCTAGAAATTAGCCAATCGAGGAATAAACACTCCACGGCCAACCTGGAAACTGGAAATCTCTGAAGAACCTGACTCAAAGAGAAATGTGCTTTAAAAATTATTACCAAGGGCTTCCCTGGTGGCGCAGTGGTTGAGAGCCTGCCTGCCGATGCAGGGGATGCGGGTTCGTGCCCCGGTCCGGGAAGAACCCACATGCCGCGGAGCGGCTGGGCCCGTGAGCCACGGCTGCTGAGCCTGCGCGTCCGGAGCCTGTGCTCCGCGACGGGAGAGGCCACAGCAGTGAGAGGCCCGCGTACCGCAAAAAAAAAAAAAAAAAAAAAAATTACCAAGAATCTATAAAAAAAAAAAATAACGAAAATACGCATTATTGAAACCAACAGGATATGGCCAAAGTGGTCCTCGGAGGGAAATCTATAACCCTCAACATGATTACTGGGCGAGAGAACAGTGATAAACAAACGGGCCTTCTATTCAAAAGTCAAAAGAGAAAAAAGAAAACTAAAAAAACGGGAGGAATTAAAACAGAAGTAGTGGGGAATTCCCTGGCGGTCCCGTGGTTAGGACTCCACTCTTTCACTGCCAGGGCCCGGGTTCGATCCCTGGTTGGAGAACTAGGATACCACAAGCCACATGGCACGGCAAAAAAAAAAGGATAAACTAACTAAATTAAATAGAAGTAGTGAAGAGAAAAGCAGTTAATTGATAAAGATCGATTCGTCAATGAAGCAGATTCCTTGGGAAAAAAATCAATACAGGCACGAGACAGCTGGGTCCAGGACAAGGGAACAAAAAGAATAAGTAGATTCAGGACTGAGACATGGATTCATAGGCTCCGGACACACAGGCTCAGCGGCCATGGCTCACGGGCCTAGCCGCTCCGCGGCATGTGGGATCTTCCCAGACCGGGGAACGAACCCGTGTCCCCTGCCTCGGCAGGCAGACTCTCAACCACTGCGCCACCAGGGAAGCCCAGATTCCTGTATTATTAAAGAATGCAACATGAACCATTTTTAAATGTGCCTGAAACGGATGATTTCTTTTCCCCCCTAACAAAATGCTAGAATTTACAAGAGGAGTGGACAAAATCGCAACAGGCCAATCGCCGCAGCAGAAATGAAGCAGTTGGGGAAAGTGTCACATGCAAACAGGGTGGCAGTCTGCTCCCCAGTGCCCAGAGAATGGGGGGCCCCACTTGCTGGAGACTGTTCCAGAGAGACTGATGCAGAAACATGGCAGGGAGCCACAAGAAGCCTCAGTGCCACACGACATGGGAACGCAGGCAAAATGCAAAACGGATGCTGGCAGATCTGGTCTGGCAGCTAAACAAGGATATGGACCAAACCCAAAATTCAGGGAATATCGGGGTGAGAAAAACCATTAATGGACAGCGTCAGGACGTGAGGAAGGAGGAAACCAGGGGCTGTCCTGAGGCACCCAACACACCATAGTGATGCCAATCACTTGCGTGGATGGTCACATAGGACCAGAAGGAAACGCCCTGAACATGATAAACACAGACAGTCAGAGAGATCTATCTTGAATCAACAGCCAGGATCAGGCCCGGTCCTGCTGACAAGAAGCCAAACAGCACACACCCAATGTGGTTCTACGAACACTTGCTGATGGGAAAAGGCACATGGCCTCCGCACCAGGATGGAAGAGGCCTGAGGATGATTTACCTGGAAAACCAAGCCAAGGGAAGAATGCAAATAATTAGGGGATGTCAGGAAGCAACCAGGTAGAAAATATGGTAAAAAAGATCCCCAAACCACAGCATGGAAAATCCTATAACACCTAGAAACAACCCTCACTGCAAAAGTATGCGAGCAAATTAAGAAAGAAAACTATAAAATGGCTAAGTGCCTTATGCTTTCATTTTCAAAGTTTACCTTAAAAACTTAATATTAAGGGTCAAAACTTAAGGAAGAAGACACCAAGTTCTTAAAATATGAAAATGCAGTACTATAAACACAAACAGTTCTTCCGAAATTTACCTATGAATTTAACATAACATCAAAATCCCAACAGGTAGGTTTGTTTTGGAGGGATGTGGGAGGAGACATAACAGTTTCTAAAGATCATGAAAAAGAATCAGCATGTCTGAATATGGGGTGGGGGTGGGGGACCCTGAAAAACAACAATTGCGGACTATAAAAACACCACAAAGCTAAAGTAACTAGGGGACTTCCCTGGTGGTCCAGTGGCTAAGACTCCACACTCCCAATTCAGGGGGCCTGGGGTTTGATCCCTGGTGAGGGGGCTATATCCCACATGCCACAACTAAAGACCCCACATGCCACAAATAAAGGTTCTGCATGCTACAACTAAAGACCCCACATGCCACAACTGAAGATCCCACACGCCACAACTAAAGATCCCACATGTGGCAACGAAGATCCCACACGCTGCAACTAAGACCCCGCACAGCCAAATAAATAAAAGAAAAGAAAAAGAAAAAAGAAATATTTAGTAATAATTCTAAAAAGCTACAGTAACTGACACTGGGTAGTACTAAAGTAGCAGGAAGGTAAAAAGATGAGACAAAAATTCATGGGTAAATGGCAATTTAGGAAATGCTTTAAGGCATTTCGAACCACCAAGAAAAGTTTTCTTGAGTTTATTCTGTTGTCCTAGAACTTCCTAAATTAAATGCTTACTCCATTTCTTTTCATTGTATCTGAAGACTGTCAAAGGCTATGATTCTTCCCTAAATACAGCTTTAGCTGCACCTTGTAGCTTCAGTGTATTTAGATTATTGCTGATTTCCATCTAGCCTATTTTAATTTCCTCTTTAACCCAAGAGGTGAACAAAAAGGAATTTTGTTATTTCCAAGTCGTTAATCTTTTTACTTATTTCTACGCTTTTTGGTCTTTCACTTCCAGTTTTACCACATTGTTCTCAAAGAATATGGTTTATACTTTGGTCATTTTTTTTTTATGTTACAGGGTTTTTTTGTGCACAGTATGTGACCAATTTTTATAAGAACAGTATGATCTCTTTTACAAGGCATGGCCTTTAAAGGTAAGTGCTTCTAACTGGAGGTGCCCCTCAGAATTGCCTGGAAGCTCTTACAGGCCCCATCCCAGGCTTTTTATCAGTGTCTCTGGGTCCAGGGCCCAGGGATGTGTGTCCTGAGCAGTCCCACGGGTGAGCTGGATGTGTGCCCTTGGCCAGAAACTGCTGCATAAGCTCAACCTTGATCACTTCACTGTTGAGGTTCTCTACCTCCCACTTATTTTTCACTTTTTTGCTCTGCCAAGAACTGCAAAGGCATGCTTTTCTGCCCTCCAGCATCTTTTCCCGTATATTCCTCAACTTGATGGAATGAGGTACAGGCAAATTCATGACTGTCACATCTGCAATGCAGAATGGACTGTGTCATCTAATTCTCAAGGATTTTGCAGAAATGGCACCAAAGCTAGAACAACATAGAAGACTTGACAACATAAAACTGAAACCTGTAAAGTACTGAGGCAAATTAAAAGTCTCCATCATCAACAACGGTTATAAATGAAAACTTAGGGAAAAGGCTGCAAATCACAAAAGACTAACATCCTTCCTCTATAAAAAGCTCTTACAAATCAGGAAGTGCAGCATACTGCAGCAGTACAAGACACTACAGGGAACAACACTGGGTGGCTAGCTGAGATGGCTAATGAACTCTGAATTTCAGCTTCATCGTAAGTAAAATGCGGGTGACAATCGCCCTTATTTCACCAACCTGTGAGGAGTGAGGACTCAGAATGAACTATTCAGGCTCAGTGCCTGGCATACATTGCTCAACAAACGTTGACTTAAGTTGTTGTTGATAAGTGTTACTGTTGCTGTTGTTTTAAAAAGTTCACCAGGTAGCAATAAAAAGGAACAAGCTGTTGATCTAGCCAACAACTTGGAGGGATTTCCAAGGAACTGTGTTCAGTAGAAAAAACCAATCTCAGAAGGTTCCATGCTGTATGTTTCCATGCATGTAACATTCTCGACACAACAAAGTTGGGAAGATGGAAAAGAATAAATCAGGGGTCGTCAGGGTGAGGGGTGGTGGGTGGTGGGTGACAGCAGGTGGGAGGTCACGAGACGACAGAACAATTCTGAACAGACCATGGTGGTGGCTTCATGGCACTACACACGGGATAAAACCAAGCAGAACTACAAGCACACAAACCTGTGCACGCAGATCTTGTGAATAAACTACGATATCCAAATAAACTCTTGTAGATCGTACCAAGGTCAGCCTCCCGATATGGTGTCATGTGAGGAACTTGCAGGATTGACAGCTGGGGAGGCTGGGGAGGGGCGTGCGGGGCCGCCCTGCACATTTCTTTGCAACTTCCTGTGAATATATCACTATTTCAAAATAAAAAGTTCACTAAATCCAAGAAAAAAAGGGGGTAGTGATCAGAAATTCATCAAAAAATAACTCATCTGGCCAATCTGCTTTTGGAAAGATAATTGCCCATGATTAACGTGTAAATGCCCATTGAAATGGCACATTTGAAGGAGGTTGGAAACAGCCAGCAGTGGGACGCCAGAGGGACATTCTTACTGTGGACGCAAGTCCACGGCTGGCAGTTCTAACCGGGAACTTACTCTGAGGCCATAACCACACAGCTGTGCTGAGCCAGGGTAGATGCCGCCTTGCCTACCTGTTAGGTTTGTACCCAAGGGCACATTACCTTTAGAGTCACACAGACCAGGAAAGCTGCGAGACAGGAAAACAGGGAAGACGTCGTCTCCTCCGGCGTCAGCAGGTGTTTCCCCATATCTCGTGGGGCCTCGGACCCTGTAGGTTGTGGCAGAGGACGTGCTGCCACTGAGAGATCTGTGCCTTGGGGTTTCCCAAAAAGGAGGGAGTGGAAAAATTATCCCCGTTCTGCAGTCTTCTGCTCTAGATGACGAGGAGAAATCCTCTGGCCTCGGCGCCTCCCTGACAGAGTCTTTCAACAGGGATGGCACAAGCAGTCCGCACACCCCACATGCTCAGCTCCTCTTCCCAAAACCTTCGGAGACCCCTCCTCAGAGACCCGTCCCCGCTGGCCTGGGTTGCTCCTCTCCTAACATGAAGTGCCCTTTCGAAGTGAATCTAAAAGAAGCAAGTTGACTCAAAGGAATTCTAAGTAGAGAGACACTAGGCCAAGACGTGCAAGGAGGGTGAAAGGGAGAATGTGGCTGGCGTGACCTACTAGCATTCAGAAACTCTTGTCCCCTTAAAGCGACACTGCCGTCTGCAGGGCGGTGACCCATCTTACAGATGAAAAAAGCTGAGGCTCAGAAAGGGGGTGACTTCCCCAAGCCCTATCCCGCTGTTGGACCACCAACCTTTCCACTCACCCCCACCTTCCCCTGGAATCTCCAGCTCCACCAACGAGGGAGTAGGGAAATGAGCTCAGAGCTGGGAGAGCCCCCCAAAGGGACCAGTCTCAGTTCCTGTGGCTCCCGGGTCTGGAGCTGCGAACCCCTGCACCCCCTCAAGGCAGACAACGAGATGGGCCCCACGCCTCAGTTTATAAGGCACTTTCACGCCCAAGGACTCGCTGAAACCTCTGCCGATGGGGAGACTCCCATTTTACAGACTAGGAAACTGAGGCTTGCAGTCACACCACCTGTGTCAGGTGACACGGCCTGCCTTGTGCCTGAAGTGGCAGCAAGGAGGGAACCTCTAAGCTCAGGTCTTAGGGCTCCCGGTCCTGTGCCCCCTCCCCCACCCCAGACAGCACTAACTGCTCAAATGAATTGGGGAAAGGGGTCCCCAGCTGTGTGTCCAGAACTGGAGACCTCCTGGGCTGGACCAACCACACCACAACCCTCGTGGGGAAGAAGAAAACTCAGCCCGATGTGCAGCGGGACAAGGCTGGACCCTCCCCACCTGAAGTGGCCAGGGCAGGGCCCTTGAGCGGGCTGCGGCTGCAGAAACCACACAAAATCAACCTGCAAAATTCACAGGGGTCCCACTCAGGCTGGGCCAGGCATGGGGTGTCCTGGAGGGGCCCCTTCCTTGGGGGCTACTGGCCCCAAGTGGACACTGGGCAACAGGAGAGAGCAGGGGGAGGACCTGGGGGAAGATGAGGGAGGGACTGTGCCACCACCTCCAGGAAGCCTGCTGGAGCCTGACCCTCTGCCTGAGGCAGGGGAGCAGCAGCACCCCCTGCTCCCCAGGGCTGTTTTGGGAATGGGGAGGCAGGGTGGCCTGTGGGGATTTCCTCACTTCAGGGAGGACTCTGGCCAGCCCTGAGGCCACTTCCTCAGGCGGACAGGAAGGCCAGCGTGGGGCAGTGGGGTCAGCAGCACGATGTCCCTCCTTTTGCAGGGGGGGGTGGGGGGAGTACAAACCACCCTTGAAACCCCCTCCTCCTCCAGCCAGAGCTCACCAGACACCCTGATAGAATCTGGAGAAGACAGACCCTTCCATCTTGGACCCCAGAGACGTGGGGGGACACGGCCCCCATCCCAAGACCCCAAAAAGATACTGAAGTCCGTGTAGAGCTCTGGCCTGCCCAAGGGGTCCCCCATATCCTCCCGACAGCCAGAGTGGGCTCCTCCCCATGCACGTGGCTCCTCTCAAAAGCCCGAGTTCACAAGGCCCTGCACAGCCCGCCCTCCCCTCCCTCCTCTCCCCACCCCTCCTCCCTCTCCCCCTCCCTCACTCTGCTCCATCCACACAGGCCTCCTCACTGTTCCTCCAACTCACCAGGCATGGTGCTGCCCCAGGGCCTTTGCGCCCCCAGGCCTCTGCTCAAACATCCAAACATCTCTGTGGAGACAGCCCCTACTGCCCTCCCCACCACTCTGCAGCCTGACCCCTGCTCTATGCTCCTTGAGGCCATGCCATCTGTCCTCCCTGGGCCATGTCCTCTGTACTCAGTACCAGGCAGGGTGACCAGCTCATCCAGGTGTGCCTGGGATGACCCCAGTTGGAACATTCAAAGTCCCAGATCCCAGGAACACCCCCCCCCCAGACCTCGAACAAACCAGGCCAGGTGATCATGCTAGTGCCAGGTCTCGTCAACGATCAGCACCTAATACATACTTGAATGAAAACAGCCAGGGGCAAAGCAGGATTTGGAGAAAGCTAGGGCTCCATATCACACCCCTCCTGGGCCTCAGGTTCCCTCCCTGGCGATAGACTGGACACCCAGAACCCCACTGGGGCCAAGGAGACCCTGGAGGCTCAAGTGCCCAGCTCACCCAGGCCCTCGTGAGTCACACAGAGTCCCCCACACCCGGACCAGGTGCCAGGCTCTCAGGGCAGGGTGGACGGTGACACCATGCTGACCACAGGGCTCCCTCCCTTAGCCCCAAGGCAAGTCACACAACCACAGCAGCAGCCGCTTCCTGGGGTTCCCTTAGGCTCACCATCCCCCCACCGCACGCCCACATGGGCGCCTGGACCTCCGCCCCGGGCCCCTCACCCCACTCCACCTGGCGGGCCTGAGCGCTGCCCCCAAACACCTCTCCCCTTAGTGCCTAGTCCACAAGGCTGCGACCGGCAGGCAGCCCCACCCCGCGGTCGCCCCCCCTCACCCTCCATGGGCCCACCCTTCACACGCGGTGATCTCCTCAAGCAAACAAGAAGCCCCCAGGCAGCCAGCAGGGTCCTACCTGAGCTTCCGAACTGGGCCCCGGCCAGGGAGGTGGGCCGGCTCTTCCCATTGGCCACCGGCAGGGGGAACATCTGCGGGGAGAAAGAGGGGGTGAATGGGGGGTGCACAGCCAGGGCCACAGCTCTGCCGGCGTCCTGTCCCCCAGGAGGCCCGAGGTGCCCCGAGGGCCCTGGCGGGAAGAGGCTCCCCGGTGCCCCTCCGGAGCAGGGAAAACTCCCCTGTTTACCTCTGTATTTGTTTTACCGCAGATGAAATAATATGAAGGCATTTGATACAATGTATCCGCTTAAAAGTGATACAAAGTTTTCTTCAAGTTTCGGCTTTATAAAAAATGAGATCATTTACACTCCCAGATGGATCGCTTGTCCCACCCGTGTCCCAGCCGCGGACCCCGACCTTCACCCTAGGAGCCCGGCATCCACCTCCCCACAAGCCCCTGACCCCGAGCGGTGGGAGTGCAGGGAAGACAGCCAGGCCCCACCACCGGGACGGTGAGTGGGGAGGCCCCCACGAGCCGGGCTCCGGGCTCAGAGCTGCACCCTTCCCGGCCAACAACAGGGCGGTTCTCCCGGGTGGGCCGGCACCGAGTGTGAGTGCATCACCACGACCCCCCAACTCGCTCACCCAAACCCAGTGTTAAGTCCCTCAAGATTAAACAGCTTAGCAGCATTAACTGGGAAAACCCAACATCAACAAACCCTCGTGCTGCAGAAGAAACAAACCATGACCCTGCCCTGCCCTGCCCCAACGGTCTGAGTTTCAGAGGTTCTTTTGGGGACCAAGCAATTTAGAGTGGCCGCAATCAGCATTAAGGCTCTGTGGGGAGCGGCTGACAAGCAGGACATGGGGGTGTGCGTTCTGTGGGCATGACTCGGGGCAGCAACACAAGCCCTGGGAGTGACCCAGGAAAGGGGGTCCTGCCCCCACACCCTGTTCTCCAGAAGGGGAAACTGAGGCCACAGGCTGAGCTGGCAGGGCGAGTGCAGACTCGGGGCAGGTGTGCACCCAGGCACACCCAGGACTCGGGTTCTCACGGGGTCTGTAGTCCCCTCCGGGGGCAGGGCTGTGCTCACCGCACCCAGAGCCTTGGCCTCAAGGCGGGCCCCTTTCCTGCTGGGGACACTGAGGCTTGCGCTGGGGGAGGGGCAGGCCTGGGGATCAGGAGCCTGAGGGGGGTGGTGCTCAATTCTGTTTCTGTTTCGCCCTCCAGGGTGCCAAGGGCCGCTGACGTGGCACTTGCCGAGGGGTGGGGTGGGGTGGGTGGAGGGAACTGGTCTGTGTCCTGCGGGCACTGAAGGTCTGTGATCAGCCCAGCCAGGCCCCCACACCCCCCTTGGAGCCTCAGTATTCCCTTCTGTGAGACGGACGCAGGGTTCGCACCGTGTGGGCTGTTATGAAACCCAAATGCACGTGGGCATCGTGGGCACGTAAGGGCCTCTGCACGCGCAAAGCTCAGAGGAGCACGGTTGGGCCACCAGGCAAGCCCACGGCACCCTCCCCCGGCCCCTCGCCCTTCAAGGCTGTCGTCAGACCCAGGGACCACCTGAGGCCCACACCCCCTTGGAGCCACCAGCCTAGCAGGCGAAGCTCAGGGCTGGGGCAGAGGTGCAGTTTTACCAGCTGGGAGGAGCCACTTTTCCTGGCACTGAACTGGCAGTTGCCTCGTTGACTTTAGAGGGACCTACCCCAAGGAAGCGCTTTCCCTTCAAAATCTTTTCAGTCGAAAATTTGTTTCAAAAAAACAAATTAACTCAGTGTCTCTGGGGCAGGTGGGAAGAAAAGAGTGTGAGCCTCCTGTAATGGGGGGCTGCCTCAGGGCCTCTCTCCTCACGGGAACAAGGAGGTCGAACAAAAATCCAGTTCTGGGTTTACCCACACACACACTGGGCACCTCGCACACTCAGCTTCGCCTTCCTCATCCGTGAAATGGGTCTGAGCTGGGGGGCAGGGGCGTTTGGACCCCCTGGACAGCAGGGGGTGGTGGCCAAGTGGTTGAGGCTGTGGGTGTGGGGGGGGCAAGATCAGAACCTGTGCCACCCCCTCCCCTGACCCCCAAGCCGGTCTGTTCTGGCCCAGTGGTCTGTGACTTGTCAGTTTAACAAAAAAACAACTGAGCAGCACCCCTGATTCCTCAGCTGGGACGCAAAAATAAAACGGGGCTTAAAAATACCGGCATGGCCCTTCCGGAGCCGCGGCCGCTCCGTCCCGTGGGCTGTGTTTTTCCGCAGGGCTGATGATGTCGTTTCAGTTTGGGGACTTTTGTTTCGACAGACCTCAGTGGCCTGGGCCTCATACCGGCAGAGAATTAAATTCAGAGCGAAAGCATCCTCCCTGAACCCATTTCAAACCAAAATAGTGCTCGCTGGGGGAGGGGTGGGGGCAGGATTTAAGGAGTCCACACACAGCCCCTGGGTTTGTGAGGAAACGCAGACCACCCCCCTCCCCCCGACACAGGTGGCCCACTGCACAGACAGGCAAACCAAGGCCCCCAGCCCTCCAAGGGATGGTCCAGCTCCCAGCCTCCCTGGGCCCGTCTGAGCTGTGTGACCTCTGGAAGGCAGTACCCTCTCTGAACCTCCATCGGCCTGGCTGGGGAACGGGCTGTGTCAAATGGAGCACACCGCCTGGGAAGTGTGAGGACATCCCCCTGCCCCCCCCACCCCGTAGACCCACGGCACTGGCTCTCGTGTCAATAAACTGAGGAATCACACGTCCACTGCCTGTGACCTCTCCTCATTTACAGAAGGTCTCCACAGAGGACACCTAGACTATGGGCACCCACCATCTTTGGCACCCACGAGAGTATGAATAACCCCAATCACACAGTTTTACAGGTCCCAAGGCAAGGTCACTGCATGCCCAGAGCCAAGCTGGGGCCTCACAGCCGAGCCTCCCCAGAGAAAAGCTGAAGGCCACGGGCAGTCCCTCCCTCGCTCTGGACCTCAGTTTCCCCAACTGCAAAGTGGTGGGCTGGGCCCACTCTGTGCCTGGGCAAACAGCTGCGTGACGACGGGTGCCTCTGGAAGCCGCCAAGGGCCCCAAAGCTGCACCCCGCCGCGGGGGTGTCGACCCATCCATCCGAGGGCGCCCCAATTCCCCTAGCCCCACCTGGGGCTCTTTAACCCATAGGAGCTTGCGGTCCAGATGCTGGCAGTGTTTTTGGCACAAGCTTCTTTCCCAATGTCCGGGGGGCGCAGGAGTGTGGACAGCTGGGCATGCGGGGGGCAGGGGGGAGACGACGGGGAGTACGGAGAGGGCCGCTCACCATGCTGAAGTCTAGGAGATCACTGAGCTCCTTGTCTGTGCCCACGGGCGCCATCCTCTGTGGCTGGTTCATTCTCCAGCAGCAACGGGGAGCCAGGGGCCGGGGGTGGGCTCCTCAGGCCTAGAGACAGCCCTGCAGGGTGCCCACAACGGATGCAAGGAGAGGTGAGGGGTGGAGAAAAGAAGAGCTATGAGTGACAGTGGCCGAGGTGAGCAGATGGGGGAGAGCTCTTTAAGAGCCCCTCTAACTGCTCTGGATCTGGGTCTTCCAAGGCTGTGTCCCTCCCACACTCTGAGACGTGGCGGTGGGGCAGCCAGAATTCAGGGACTGGGGCCCCTAGAGACCCCTCCCCAGAGCCCTCAGGGAGTTTGAACAATGGGGGAGGAGCGCAGAGTACATTCCCTGAACTCCCTCTGCGACCACCAAGGAATCAAGTTGCAAATTTTAAACTGGATGCGGGGTGGAGTGGTCCTTTCCCAGCTTGGCCAGAACCCGCCCCTCTCCCCGCCACCTCTCCCATTTCCACCCACCCTCAGGCTTTCCACTGGCCCCACCCCCAGGAAGGGGGAGGGGCGACCGAGCCCCGCCCCAAGGGAAATTTGGTGACACCCCCCCCAGCAGCTGTCAGAGCACGTTGAAGGCCCGGTCACCCCCAAATTCAAAGCAAAAGAAATCCACAAGACGGCGAAACCCCCTTCCTGCTCCACAACTAAATAGGGGGGACGCCCCGCGCAGAGACCTACCCGCAAAGCTTCCCACTACACTTAATCTCCTCCCCCCCATAATAAACAAGCAAATTCTGGAAAATAAAAACCAAAACACCCTAGATTGTTTTATTGTCACGATGTATCCGGGAATTATTCTTAAGCAACTTTGAAAACATCCCTTGCCTGGGGGGGGGGGTGTCCCAAGACCAGGGTTTCCCCCCACCCCGCATGGTCCCTAGGGGCTCCATTCTAGCATGGGGGGGATCCACCTGCCGGGCCCCATCCCACACCCAGAAAAGAGAGGAAGACAGGGTCTCCGTCCCACAGTCAGACAGTGAAGTCCCTCCAGCTTCTCTTCCCCGAGCCCCAGGTGCGGGCGGGGGTCGCGAGCGAAAGGGGGTTCCGAGATCGAGGGAGACCCGACCTCAGAAGCGGAGAAACCCCCGCTTTGTTTGCCAACTGGAGACGAGTGTGAAACGGATGCCCCAGCGCACCCCCTCCCCCGCGAAGCTTTTTCTTTTTTGGAAAGCGTGTGAAACTGACTTTTTTTGAAGAGTACGAAACCGCACTTTTTTGTGGGGTGGCTGAAACCGACTTTAAGGCAGATCTGGGGGGGCTAAACAGGCTTCTCTAGGAGAGCTGAAACACTTCTGGGGTGTCACGAGAACTTTTGGGGGCTCGAAGGGGACTCGAAGGACGTGTGAAGCCACCCTAGGAGCAGAGAAGCAGAAACGTCTTCCTCTGGGGGGGGAGGGGTGGGAGGAGGCCCGGGAAACCAATCCCCACCCCACCCCCCGCAGCCGGTGCGGGCGGCGCGGCCCGGGAACCCTTTGAAGCTCGGGGCGCAGCCGCTGCCACCGCGCTGCTCGCCCCGAAGCTGCCGCCCGTGCCCGCGGAGCGCGGAACAGATGGGGCCCCCGGCCCGAGCCCGCAGGCGCGCGGCGCACCTTCCCCGCAGACAAAAGGACGCTCCCTCTCCCTCACTCGCTCCCCTCCAAACTCCGCCGCCGGCCGGGCCCCCGGGGGAAGGGGCGCTCGCGGCCTCCGCGCCGCTGCCCCGCCGCAAAGTTGGGCGGCCCCGCGGCGCCCCCCGCGTCCCCGCCCGGCTCCGCAAACTTTCCCGAAGTGCCGGCCGGCGGGGGCGCGCGGGCCCGAGCGCGCACTCCACGTCGCCGGCCCCCTCCAGCGCGCAAAGTTGGAGAACAATGACTCCGGCCGCGCCGCCCCCCGCCCCCCGCCCGCCCCCGCCCCGCGTCCCCGGGTCCCCGCGTCCCGGCGCCGTGCGGGGAGGCCCGGCCCGCCGGACACCAAGCGGCGGACGGTCCCGGCGCGCTCACCTGCTCGGCGTGGCCCGGCCCGCAGCGCACGGGGGGCGGCGGCATGAACGGCCCCCCCGGACAAAGGGGCGTCGCGGCCCCGAAGGGCGCGCGTGGGCGGCGGCGCGTGGCCCGGCTCCCCGCGTGTCCGCCCCGCGGGCCCTACGTGGCCGGGGCGCTGGCGGAGGCGGCGTGCGAGGAGCCCGCGGTGCCCGCCGGCCGCGTCGTTGGGCTCGGTCCGGCCCGCTACGCCCGCGGCCGCCGCCGCTGCCTCATCTTCCTGCGGCGGGAGACATGTTCCGCCCCCAACCCCGCGCCGCGCCCCGCCTCCCGCCCCTGCCAGGCCCCGCCCCGCGCGCGCCCCGCCCCGCCGCCGTCCGCGGATCCCTCCGCCGTTGCCCGCTCTCCCGGCCGCTGCCGTCCGCCCCACGCTTCCGCTGAACGCGGCTGAGGTCCCGCGGAGTCAGGAGAATGGAGCGGGCGCGCCGGCGCTCCGTCGGCCAACGGCGGGGGTCGAGGGCAGGGACTATCTTCCAGCGCGGAGGCGCACGTGGTCTCAATGCTCTGCCTGACGCAAGCGAGTTGGGCAGTGAGATGGAAAGATAAGGCAGAGCGACCGGGGCCAATCGGAGAGTGCGAAAGCCTGATTGGCGGGGCCCTCGGCCTTTCGTAACTAGGCCCCGCCTCCGCCCCGCCCCCTTCGCTTGTCCCAATGAAGGAAGAGGCAGGACTCTCTGAGCTACAGGCCGCGAGAAGCGGTAGCGGGTGGGGCTTGCAGTTTTATTTTCAGGTTTGCATGGCCGCCCGCACGGCCGTCTTGGCTCGGTCGTATCTGAGTTCCTAATGCTGGACCCCGGTGCTGGGTGTGGCGAGCGTTTCAGACCCCCCCGGGAACGAATCAGACTAATCTTACCTGCCAGGCCACCGATGCCAGCTCTGTTTTAGGGTCAGAGAGCCCCGCGTGTAACCCGCTCTGTGCTTCTGACTTGCTGGTTGCCTTTGCCTGCCTGAGACTCAGTTTATTCATCCGTAAAATGGGATTTGGACCTGAGTTTGGGCTGTACTACGGCCGGACCAGGGCTTCTGACTCTCAGTGGTCTGAGAGTCCACTTAGATCCCAAGGCCCCCCCACACAGCCAGGGGCTCTTCAGCTTTTGGGAACCATAGACCCTACAGAATAAAAATAATAATTAGTATAAATTAAAATAACACAATCTTTCGTGGCCCCCTGTATCCGCAGAGAGAAAGCTACACTCCCTTCCAGGATGGGAAGAGGCCACGGGTACCCCTGGCCCACTGGGCTCCAGCCTCAGCGGCCTCCTCCTCCTCCTCACTATTCCAGAACCTGCCACGCTCATTCTCATCTCTGGGCCGTTGCCCTGGCTGTGCCCTCTGCCTGGAAGGCTCTTCCACCCCATCTGCAGCCCTGAGTTCCCACAGTTCAGGGCAGCCCTCGGTCCAGGGAGCAGGGCTGAAAGAAGGGAAGAAAAGTGGGGGTCCTGGGGGTAGGGGTGTGGAGAAGACCCCAGGGGCAGGTGGGGAGCTCATGGGGCTCCTAATAAAGCCTCTTCCTGCTACATCCAAACTGGGCTGACCTTCACCCTGACCCCGTCTGGGCCAGAGCGCCTCCATGTGCCACAGGTCTGGGGAGAGGACTGAGGGTCTTGGGGTCGGGGTTCAAATCCCTCATCCCTCCCAGCATCACTGTGACCTCAGCCAAGTTCTTGCCACTCTCTTGGCCTCAGTTTCCCCATCAGGAGAATGGAAGGGTGTACTGATGGGCACAGAGTAGGTGCTGAGGACATGTGTGTTTATCCTGCGGCCTCTCCCCACTGTAAGACCTAGGTGTCCGAAGTGAGGGTCCCCTCAGCCCACAGTCTTTCCCTGGACCAACCATGACCGCACAAGTCCATGGTCTGCTCTGGCTTCCTCCTAGCCTGAGGGGTTTCTCAAGGACCAGGCTGGGGCTGAGGCCCCTCCAGGACCCCAGCCTCACTCAGATCGGGCCAGCACCCTCTCCCCCGACAATGCTAAGGTTCTAACCCGCATGGGGCCAGTGTTCCTGGAGTTGACACACCCACTGAAGCAGGGGAATGATCCATTCATAGGCCATGCAAATACTGAGCACAGATAGTGTGCCAAGCTTGGTGCTGGACATTGGCGCACATTGGTGACTGTGACCTGTCCAGTCCCTATCCTCCAAGGCAAGATGAGCCATCAAAGGCTTCCCCCCCAGGGCATCCCCCCCAGGGCTTCCCTGATGGTGCAGTGGTTAAGAATCTGCCTGCCAATGCAGGGGACACAGGTTCGATCCCTGGGCCAGGAAGATCCCACATACCGCGGAGCAACTAAGTCTGTGCACCACAACTACCGAGCCTGCACTCTAGACCCCGAGAACCGCAAGTACTGAGCCTGCATGCCACAACTACTGAAGCCCACGCACCTAGAGCCCGTGCACTGCAACAAAGAGTAGCCCCCGCTCACCGCAATTAGAGAAAGCCCGTGCGCAGCAACAAATTCCTAGCACAGCCAAAAATAAATAAATTAATTAATTTTTTAAAAAAGCTCCTCCCTTTAGTCCCAAATGTGCTCTTTCCATCCATATGTTTAGCTGTCAGGTCCTCACACCTGAGTGATTAAACCCATTGTACAGATGAGGAAAATGAGGCTTAGAAATCTCCTCCCTGGGGCCCAGTCCACCCTGGGGCTCACACCTGCCAGAAGGCCCTCCCGGCACCCACAGGCCGCCGTTGTCTTCCCTGGGGAGACCCAGCTTGGGGCTGAGTCACCGGGAGGAGCAGCCCGTGGGGGCCCCACTCCGCCACAAGCTCTGCCCAGCCCCGAGGCCCGGGTGTGCCCTACAGGGCCCTGGCATGGGGACAGGCAGCCAGCAGCTGGTGCCAGGGGCCCCTCGAGGCCAGCCACAGCCCACCCCCCCCCCCGACTGTGGCCTTTGTTCTCCTTTGGGTGCCAGCCGGGCAGGCAGGCTGGAGCCAGGGAACTGCCTCCCCACCTGGGGCTGCCTTCCCTCCCCCCAAGCCAAACCTACTGTGTGTTGCCGGGGTTGGGGACCCAGAGGAGGAGGAGGACCCCATTCCTGGTTGAGCAAAATCATGCCAAGGACAGATTCCCACCAGTGAGTGGGGCAGCTGGGGACAGAACATGGGGATGGTGGTGGAAACTTCCAGAAGACAGTAGTTGTGCAGGCCACGGTTGAGCACGGAGAGAAAGCAGTTGGACTTAGGACTTGGGGGCCACCCTGCTGACATCGTGCTTATTTGTCTCCAGAGTGGGCACCTTCTCCTGGGCTGTGAACAAGCCCACCCCCAACACTCTCCCACCCCCACCCAGCCCCTCCCTGCTTTTCTGAAGCCTGGGAGGAAGGGAGGGGCCCTTATCAGTCAAGCCAGACCCCCACACACAAACCTAGGTTCATGGTCCCGAGGGAAGCAGGGGGCGGCACTGCCTCTGGAGCTGGGGGCTTGGTAAGCCACCCCCGTGGAGGGGCCTGGCCCCGATTTGTCCACGCTCACCATGACCCCCACCCCAGACATCATCGGAGCTCATTCATGCATTCATTCATTCATTCTCCCTGGCTTCTGGGAGAGAGGTCTCTGCAGGGCCTGTTGCTCGGGTCTGGGGCCAGGGGCTCTCGCTGGATACAGGGTGGGGGGCTTCTTACCCTTTGCAGAGGAGGGAGGAGGTGCTGGCCATGGCGGGCATAAAGTGGACGATGAAGCAGCACTGCTGGCCACTCACCAAGCCTGCCTTCCGTGGCGCTCACAGCCGTGGGCATAAGGAGGGGACCCCATCCCTCCACCTGAGCTTGTCCTAGGGAGCCAGAGGGCCAGGAGGGCTGGGCGGGGTGGGTGCCTGGAGCCTCAGCCTCGTCCTCCCCATTGCCGGGGCATGAGGAGGGGCTCTAAACTTGCCCTTCTCTGCGGTGGGTTCCCTGGGGCAGCGACACTTGGATGTGACCAGAAAGATGAATGATACCAGTGGGTGAAGAATAGGAAGCACTGGGAGTGGGGGGACTGCACAGGAAGCCATGAGGCTGGAGCCCAGACCATTGGAGGGAAGATGAGCGAAGGTCAGGGGCGCTGCGTCTCCATGGTGGGGTCACTGTGGAGCCTCGTGGGGATCTGAGCAGGAGAGAGAAGTGGTCAAGTGGTGCCATTTGGAGGCTGCAAGTTCAAAGGGGAGGAGGAGGGATGATCTTTAGGGGAGAGAGGGGCTGGCCGTGGGGTGGTGAGCTGGGTGGGCTGGGGGTACGTTTGAGGGGTAACAGAAGGCTTGCCTGGGGTGGAGGTGAGGAGGCAGCCACCTATGGGCGCTGGGTGTGAGGCCTGGGACCTCATTGCCTTAGTAGTGGTGCCCTCCTCTGAGCAGGGCCGTCTCAGGGCCAGTGACAGGGATGAATGGGGCACAGGAAGCCCACGTCCCAGTCCCAGCCCTGCCAAGGCCCCAGGGGACAGAGCCAGGGCTTGGCCACGAGGGGCTGCACGAATGAATGAATGAGCGCCGCCCCAAGCTGAGCCCCAATTCTGCTCTGAGCCCCTACCCTGGATCAAACCCTGAGACCAAGCTGAGCCCCTGGCCCTGGCCCAAGCCCGACCGCACTGAGCCTCTCCCACCCGGGCCCCCCACCTGCCCCCTCCCCCTGCCCTGTGCCCATCCGCCCCGGGGGGCTGGTGCCACCTGTCGAGGGCTGCCCTTCCTCCTCCTGGCCCAGTGCCCACAGCTCCTGACTCAGGGGCCCTGGGGGCCTGTCCCACCACATTCCGGGGCGGCCTGTGTCAACACTGGGTGCCTCCCCCTGGACTGGCCCCCAGGCATTGTTCGGCCCAGTTCTGGGGCGGGGGTGGGGGTGGGCGAGGGGGGCAGGGCAGGGGACCGGGGGGCCCGGCCTGATTTCTGCTGCCCACGGCCCCACCCACAGGGTGGCCCCACTGACTTCTGCCTGCAGCGGCATGGGGGTGCTCCTAGCTACCCAGGGCACACTGGGGAGACACCCTTCTCCCCAGTGCCCTGCAGCTCCCCTGAGCTTAATGCGGTGGGAACCACCCATTGCTCAGATGGGCAAACTAAGGCTCTGGCCCCTGCCTAAGGCAGGCCAGCCTCCTATACCTGGTTCACCTGTCCACCCAAGCTCCTTCACCTGTTCCCTGGTGCCTTCCAGGAACAGGGGGACATCCTGGCTGCCAGCACCTTGCCACACTAAGGGGTGTGGGTTTTACTCAAGGGTGCTGGGGAAAGCCAGGAGGGCAACGTGGTTTCCTTGGGGACACAGGAGCTGAGACTGAAAGGCTGAGGGAGGGTGATCAGGAAGAGGGCACAGCTGGGGCCAGGGCCGGGTGTGGCCTGGGGGATCAAAGCTGTTCCCTGGTGTGCACTGAGGGCCCTGGAGAGCCCTGGCACCGACCCTGGTTCTGGCCCCCCTGTCTGGAGCTGGGACCCCTTGCCTGCCCCTCCCCGGCCCCCCGTGAGTTTCCAGGCCTTTGTCCTGGCTGTGCCCTCCTCCCGGGTCACCCTTCCTCTCGCTGTGCCTGGCTCTCTCCTCCTCATCCTTCGGCCCTCAGCTTGGGTGCCACCTCCTCCAGAAAGCCTCTCCAGCCTGCAGGGCAGGCCAGGCCCCCTGCCTGTCTTATAAGTCCTGTCACCATTCATCCGTCTTTTTGCCGTTTCTGTCACCCCGTCACTCGCGCCAGATTAAGGGCCCCCGGGTGGGGGCCCAAGCTTCCTTGCTCACTGTCACGCCACGAGGCATGGGGCATCCCAGGTGCTGTGGAGGCCTGGAGGGTGGCAGTGAGGCAGCCGAGGTCCAGCAGGGCTCCTGGTTCCTAGGGACAGGTTTGGGGCCAGACAGGTGGGTGGCCAGGGGAGGACCCGGAGCGTGAGGACTCCTCCCAGCCCCTCAGCCCTGCTCGCCAACAGATTTGAGTTCAAGTCCCACCCCCACCCCACCCCGAGTCTTGGCTGTATGACCCTGGGCAGGGCTGGACCGGGTCATCTCCGGGCCCCAGGAACTGCTCAGTGGCACTTTCCCTGCAGGTATCATCTCACTGAATCTCACCTCAGCCCTGTGAGGCAGTGACCATACGGCACCCGTGCTGTACATGGTAAAACTGAGGCCCAGAGGAATGCAGCCACATGACCAAAGCCACCTGACCAGGCGGTGAACTCAGCAGGGCTCCATGCTCAGGACCATCTGAGGGCAGGGTCCTTGGGTAGGTGCTTACAAGGAGCAAGTCAATGGGGTCGCCCATCAACATGATGCAGTTTTTCTGCCCAGCATCTCCTGCAATCTTTCCACCTGGCCCCTACTTGTCCTGTGCAGCCAGCAGGGAGCATGTGTGGGGTGGGATCTGTTGACTCAGCTGAGCTCCCTGTGCTCCCAGGATTGGAGGAAACTCTGAAAAGGCTGGCCTCCCATCTCCCTCCACCTCCTTACCTTTGGGGGTGGAAAAGGCACAAAAGCCAGAGATATAAAGGGACAAACATCTTCAAATGTGACTCCATAAATATGCTTCTGAGTTGTAACAAACCGACAGATGAGGTTAGATGAGGTGGGACATCTGGGGAGAAAATATGTTCCACAGGGTAAGAGAATAAGGATTTGGGTCCTTCGTATACAAAGAGTTCCTACAAATCAATAAGAAAACAACCAAACAGAAAACTGTGCAAAGAAAAGAACAATTCATTCACACATGAAGACACATAAATGGCCCCTGGAGAGACAGAGAAAAAGAAGCTTAGTCACCCATGACTGAAAAAAGTGTAAACAAATACGCAAATAAGAAACCACTTTGGGCTTCCCTGGTGGCGCAGTGGTTGAGAGTCCGCCTGCCGATGCAGGGGACACAGGTTCGTGCCCCGGTCCGGGAAGATCCCACATGCCGTGGAGTGGCTGGGCCTATGAGCCATGGCCGCTGAGCCTGCGCGTCTGGAGCCTGTGCTCCGCAACGGGAGAGGCCACAACAGTGAGAGGCCCGCCCGCGTACCACAGAAAAAACAAAAAAAAAACAGAAGTTCTGAATCCCTTTGAATTCCCTCCCCTTCCAATTCCAGCCCTAACACTCAGGAATCTAATAAAAATGAGCATGTTCATTAGAACAAGGTTTGTGGCAGCTAATGCTCAGAAACAACCCAACAACCCGTGCGGGCAACCGGGGATGCGTGAGAAAATTCCAATGTGACTGAACAAGGAAAACCATCCTGCCTGACAGCAGAGGGAGTTTGCACACCTGTCCTGAGCCAGAAGGACATCCGGGGGACTGTTCAGACAAAATACAAGTTCGAGACCCATGGTGCCATTTGGAGAGTAAAGTTTTTTGCGACGCAAAAAAGTGTGTATTGAAGAAATACAGGCGGAGGAAATGCCCCAAGGGTTCCGCGGTTCCTCTGGGTGCGGGGTGGAGGGGGAACTTTCAGTTCTTACTTTATATTTATATTCAAGAGGTGGGATGAGCTGAGAGGTTGGATTGTATTTCTGTGTGAGTGTGTGTGTTCTGGTATTTTTTAACTTAAAAGAAAGTTTCATTTTCAACTCATGGCTGAAGTTGGGTCTCTGAAGAGCCACGGGATGGGGTGGGGTGGGTTTCCACTTGGGGGATCCCTGACCCCCTCGGGGACCAGGCTCACTGGGCATTCCCTGGAAGGAGCAGGCTTCCAGCTGCCCCGGGGTCCTTGGGGGGGAAAGCCGGGGAGTGCCCCAGGGAGGCCCCCCCACAAAGGGCGACCCTGAGACTAAGCCAAGTACAGGGAGCACTGAGGAGAGAGTCCAGCGTGGGGTACTTCCCTACTCGGGGCCCAAGTTCTCACCAGGTAAAGCGGACTGGTGAGCACGCCACCCACCAGGGGCGAGGCTGGGCTGCCTGGTCTCCGGGCAGGTGCTAGGGGAGTGCGGAGGGGGGGCCCCCTTCCCCGAGGGCAGGGACAGCCCCAAGCACTGCCCAGAGGAACCGGGTAATGCGGGGTGACGGAGCATCCCCTCTGAAGGTCCCTGTCTCAGTTTCCCCCTTTGCATGGAGCCTGGAGAGTGGAGGTCCTACCTCAGACCCTCGGAACCACCCAGCTCTTGGTTTCTCTGGCTTGACCTCCCCATCACCCTGCTGTCTGGGTGGGGCCTGGCCCCTCACTGCTCCTTGGCTTCCTCCCACCCCCATCTGGCCCCAGGCGGCCCGTGACTTCTCTGTGCCTCACTAATAAGGTCTGCAGAATGGGCACAGAGAAGAACGAGAAATTCACCCACCAGACCAACCAGCTCCTAATTCCTTCCCCGCCTGGGGCCTGGCTGTGTCAGGCTGGACAATGACACCTCCCAGCCAGGGATGGGGTCCCGGCAGGCCTCAGTGGGGAGCGATCTGGAGAAGGAGCAAACTGAGGGCAGAAGCACCGACTGTGTGTGCTCTGACCTGGCCTCCCTCCAGCCCCTGCAGCGACACTGGCTTCCTCTTCCCTGCTCCTTGGACACCACGCCTCATTCTGACCTCAGGGCCCTTGCATGGCTGGTCCCTTGGCCGGGAGCACCTCTCTCCCTCACTCTCCAGCCTATTATGCTGGCTTTTCACCTCGCCCCTCGCCCCACCAATGCCCAGGACTGTCTGATTTGCTTGCTCAGTGCCCCCACCCCAGTTCCTGCAGGGCAGCCCCCAGGCCAGGGCCTGGCACACGGTGGGCACCCACTGGGTGGAGAGCCTGGGGAGGATGGTGGTCCCCATTTCACAGGTGACAAAACCAAGGCTCAGAGGGAGAGGCCTGAGGTCAGGCAGAGAGAGGCACTTAGAAGCCCCCGCCCAGGCAAAGGCATTTCCTCCCGCTCAGGGGGCTGCGGGGTCCTGGGGCAGCTGGTGGGGCGCCTAACGGGCCTGCTTGTGTGGCAGCGGCAGCTGGGGCTCTTGGGGCCCAACCCCCACCCGGAGTGCAGGAGGGAGGGCGGGAGGGGGAGGGGGAGGGGAAGGCAGCAGCTGGTGGCTGGCCCTGCTCCAGCTTGGGGCTCTGCGGGGAGGGGCTGCACGGGGACTGTCTCTCTGTCTCTCTCTCTCTCTCTCTCTTTCGGTCTCTGTTTCTCTTTCTCTCTCTCTGTCTGTCCCCCTCTGTCTCTCTGGGTCTCTGTTTCTTTGTCTCTGTCTCTGTCTCCCCTCTCTCGCTCTCTGCCTCCTCCGTCGGGGCTGGGGGCGGGGCTGGCCCCATTTCAGAGTATTAGAATCCCCCCTTCACTTAGACCTGCCTGCATGACTCCATGAACTGAAGGACACCCGGGCCTCTGTACCCTCACTGTGGTCTCTATCCCTCCCCAGATGGGGAGCCTGGGATACACCTCTCATGGGCTGGGGGACCCCGAGCAAGTCTCCCACCTGTAGAGTGTTTGTGGGCACCCTCTCTGGGCCAGGGCACGGGGGTGGGGGTGGGTCACAGCCAGCCTGGGAAGAAACAGTCACCAAGGAGCCACTTTATAGACATCTGAACCTGTCGGGGGTCCAAGCTGGGTGGCCCGAGAGGGCCCCGGGGAGAGGATACAGAGGCCAGGAGTGATCCTGGTGGGGGCCCCAGCCTATGCAAAAGCCCTGAGGCCTGGGGCCACCCTCAGCCAAGTTCCTGGGTCCCCACCCCCAGGTCTCACAGCAAGCTGAGCTGGCTGACCCTGCTCACTGTGTCCGTACCCACCCCCCCCGGTCCCCCAGGGTGTGCAAGCAGCAAGGAGGACACTGCAGAGGCAGGGAGCTGGGTGACCCTCCCCCCCAGGACCCTTACCACCCAGGCCACATCCCCCGACCTCTGCCAGCACCTCCCTGACAATAGAATCCATCAAGGCAGAAATATCCTCTGGGGGCTGTGGCTTAATCACCCCCTGATTTGCATTTTTGCATATTAATGCAGGCAGAGCTGCTAATTTTGCCGCATTATGTTAAAGGTGCAGAAACTCTGGAACTGCTGAGGGGTGAGGAAGGGGCATTCCTCACTGGGCCGGGGGGGTGGGGGGGTGGGGGTGGGGGCTGGGTCTCTGGGGACAGGATCCCTGACCCTCGGGTCACAGGGACCATGTCCCCGAGGGGTCTCCGGGTCTCTGCTCCTGAAACTGGGGCATCAACCCTGGCGGGAATGGGGATTCTGGAATTTTCTGCAGGTGGCTCCATCCTGAGCATCCCATAATGGGAAAGTTGAGAATTTAGGATCAGACTGCCTTAAAACCTGAGGATTCTCTCATAGACCCTGGATGCAGCAGTCATCCCCACTTCCTGCGTTCAGGCCAGAAGCCCCGCCCCCAACCCCACTCCCTGCAGCCCCCGTGGTGGGTGCTGTGCGCCCCACAGTTGGCCCCAGGCTCTCTCAACCTAGGCTCAGGACGCCTTCCAGCTCCCACTTGCCCACCTCGGGGTCTTAGCACATGCAGTCTCCTTCCTCCCCGCGCCGGGTGTGCTCCTCCTTTCCCTACAAGGTCACCTCTTGAGCGGTCCGCTGAGCCACCCTGCCCACGCATGTGTCCAGCCCTGTCACCTCCAGGTCCCCATCACGAAGCTGGGAAACCGAGGCACAGAGCGACGAGGCCGCGTGCTCGGGGTCACACAGGGTCCTCCCAGACCGCTCCCCTCCCAGGGGCCGCGGGGGCGGGGGCTGGACCCTGGGGACTCGGGGTCCTGGGATTCAGGCCCGAGGTGAGCACTTGGGCGCGTGCTGCCACCTGGTGGCGCCCCGAGGTGGGGCTGCCGGTTTTCCTCCGGCATCGGAGCCCTCACCCTATGGAGACCACCGCGCGCTGGGAGACCCCGGGAAGCCCCCGGGTGCAGGGATACCGAGCCGGGCCAGACTCCCCAGACCCGGGCGCGCGGACGCCAATGGGCGGGATGGAGAGGCTTCAATGGTGAGAAAAGAAATGGGGGCCCGACCCGGCTGCCCTGTCCTGACCCTGTCCAGACCCCTCCCGCCCTGCTTCTCCAAACCTTCCCGTCCCATTCTCACCCTAAGCTGACCACTTTACGCCCACGCTGACTCCCGGCCTGACCCGGTGGCGCTGGGGTCTTCCGGTCTGGACCCTCCTCTGCGCTACCCGGGACAAACGCGCTGCCGGGCCCGGGCCGCGGCCATTTTCCACTAGGGGGCGCCCGCCGCCCAGAAACCCGCGGGGCGCCTGCTGTGAGCGGCCACCATCTGCGCACGAGCGTGCCCTGTGCCCGTGGGTTCTGAGTGCTCGCGGCGTTGCGACTCGCGCAGGTAAGTCCGCGCGTGCCCGGGCGGGTCCTCGCACGTGTGAGTACGCTGTGCTCGCGTGTACGCAGCTCTCAGCTGTGCTCACGCGCTCGGTCCTGCTTGCACGCTGGCGTGTCTACGTTGACGTGGGTGCCCACACGGGCTGCAACAGCTCGTTTGGGTATAGAGTGTTCAGCTGTGTTCACATCTGTACGTGTGCCCTGCCGTGTCCATGCACATCCACGCACATTTGTGTTTGCACCCGTGAGGCGTGTTTATGTTTTTTCATGCGTGTGCACACGTGCTGGCCATTCCCAGACGTCCATGTTTCCTTTGTGCCTTGATCTGTCCGCCTGCCCTCCGGCATGGTCACACGTGTAAGTCTCCACGTGCTGCCTGGCATATCCGCATGTCCTGGCAAACACGTGTCCACATATTCTGGCATGTTTATTGCATGTTCACACATGTGCACTGTGATGGGGCACTCACACATGTGCACTGTGATGGGGCACATGAACGTGTGCTCAGGCACGCTCATGTGTATATCTGTGTACACACCTATGCTCACTCAAAGCCACAGCCCACACTCGGGCCCCCCCCCCAGACCCTGGTCCCAGCAGGACCCCCTCCTACCAATTCAGCTGCCTGACTACCACAAACCCGTCCTCGTCCTCCCCGAGGTCTTGACGCCCATCCCGCTCCCTCCCTGCTCTCTCTATGGCCTACCCTCGATCTCCTCCCATCGGTGGCCACAGGCCCCATGTCACCTGCTCCAAACTCCCAGCTTCTGCACAGGGAGCTTCTGGCCGAGTTGACACCTGGGCCTTTGCTTTGGCTTTTGGCCCAGACCTCCCCAGGACTCTGCTGGCATGTCCCCAGCTTGGCGTCACCTCTGGCCAGCACTGGCCCCCACAAGTTCCCCCACCCCATTTCTTTCCTTTGTTGCCCAGGTCTTGGTGTCGGCTCTTGCCTCTCCCCCATGATGACCTGTGCTCTGTGAAGTCACCCCTCATGTCCAGCACCCCATGGGCACCTACCTGAGAAACAGCTCAGAGGCCCGACTGTCTGAAGGACATGCCCAGCAGTCCCCATGATTATGGGAAATCTGTGCCCGGCTCTGACAACCAGCCACAGTCCGCCAGCCTCGGAGAAGTGCCACCATCATGGAGCCTGCCTGATACCCCAGCCTCCCACCCCTTCCTCTCCACTCACACCACTCTTCCTTACTGTTCCCTCTCCACCCCTCAAACTCCTATTCATCCCGTGGGGCCCTGTGCCATTGGCCCCTCTTCTAGGATGCCTCGCCTGGTCTCCTGGGCGTGCACGGATGAGAGGCCACCATGGAGGCAGGCTGACCCCGGGTGGTCCAAGCCCAGTGTGCACACAGAAGGCCATCAGTGGTGCATCAAAGGTGGACTACAGGGAGGGTGAATGCCGGTTCCTGGGCCACCCCGCAGCTGTTGGTAGAGCTGACATGCTTCCCAGGAGGCTCTGATGTGCGCCCCTCCCTCCGTGCCTTTGTCCTTCCCTCTGTCTGTCCATCCCCTCCCTCTATCCCTACCTCCCTCTCCTCCCTCTCTCTGTCCCTCTGTCACCCCCAGCCTGGCCACCCCCGCCCAGCCCCCAGGGGCCATCTCCTTGGCAACGGTGGCCATGGGGTCAGGGGCTCCATCAGTCTCCTCTCACCCCGGCAGCCCCGACCCTGGACCTGGACAGTGACAAGGAAGTGGGGTCAGGCCTGGAGCGCGGGGTGGGGGGAGGCTGCAGGGTTAGGACAGGGGTCCCTCAGCCAGGGTGGGGGTGGCAAGGTGTGGAGGGGGAGAGAGGGTCCCTGGGGGTAGGGTCAGCAGGGTCAGAAATCAAGCAAGCCCTGGGCACACACTGACTCCAAGTCAGGTCCAGGCCTGTTCTTCCGAGCACTCACGACATGTGACCTGCTCCTCGGCCCAATTTACGGCTGACAACAAGGCCGCCTGGCCGGGCACTGGTCAGAGCTGGCCCTGGAAACCAGGGCTGTGTCCACAGCACGCCAGGCAAGTCCACATTCCAGCTTCTGAGCCGGCTGCCGTCACCGCTTCTAGAAGATTCCACTGTCACCGCTGCTAGACTATTCCACCATCACTGCTTCTAGAATATTCTTCCATCACTGCTTCTGAAGAGTTTACCCCCAGGGGCCTTTAGGTTTTTCCCTTTCCGGGCAGGGGAAGGTCCCCAAACACACCAGGAGGAATTGGCTGTCTCCCTTCCTCAGCTGTGGGGGGCACAGCTCCGCAGAACAGGGCAGAGGGGTTGGGGCCACAGGGGGCCCGGTGGCAGGTCGATGAGCCTGGCCTGTGAGGACATTGATTGCTAAGTGCGTTTGTATAGATCCTGAGACAGGTAGCCCTGGCCCGTGGGGACGGGAGGCAGGGCCAAGGGAGCCTCGGGGGATCTTGGGGGGGCTGAGTGGGGACACTGTGGCTGGGGGCGCAGCAGAGCACAGAAGATACCTCAGCCTCACTTTCCCCATCGGGGAGATGCAGATGTGGAGGCGGTTTGCAGTGGGCCTCCCGGGCCCCCTTTTCCAGAGGATGCACCTCCAGCTCAGAGAGGTCAGGCTGCTGGCCCAGGACCACACAGCCTGGGGGTGGGGGCCCACAACGCGCTGTGCTGACGCAAAAGCCTTTCTTTACCCAGGGCCTTCCCACCCTGCGGCAGGTACGGGGGGGGGGCAGCTGGGGACCCCCTCCCCGCCTGCCGGGCGGGGCCGCTGGCCCTTTAAGAGCCTCGTTTTGGCGCGGCCTCAGGTTATCGATCGCAACCTTGGAAACACGATTAGATTATATGGGCTGGGAACAGCAGCCTGGCAGGGGCCGCCCCGGGACTGCAGGCTTCTTGTAAACGGCTCCCCGAAGGGCACTGGGGCTGGGTCTCGGGGCCCGGACGCTGGGGGCTTCCCGGGTGCAGGAGGCCCTGTGCTCCCGGGAGGGACGAAGGGGTGGATAACCGGTGCCCCCATCTTGTGAGTTTGGAAACTGGGGCGCACAGAGGGGTGTGCCGTTGTCCAGCCACATATATTGAGCGCCTCATGTGCGGGGAGCGTGAATCCAATAGTCACTATATAGAAAAACATAATCAATTGGTATTATTACCATCAATAATAACTGTGGCTTGTGCTGTCCCGCTGTCCTGCGAAGGCTTTACACGCGTCCTCTCGCATCACTGCAACAATTGGTGTGGGTTGGGGGAGCCCATGATCGCATTTTACAGACGGAGAAACCGAGGCCTGAGCTCTCGCAAGCCCGAGGGGCTGAGCCAGAACGCGCAGCCCCCGGCTCATTCCTGGGGTGCCTCCCCGGCGGGTCACTTGGAAAGGGTCGGGAAGGGACCAGTTTGGGGCACAAGCCCTTCCACCAACCCTACCCCATTCTGCACCTGCAAAGTCCTCTGGTTGGTGCTTGAGCGTGGTGGGCAGGACTGAAGGCAGACTTACCCCCCACTGTGGGCGGAGGAGGCGGCGAGTGGGGAGGACAGCGTGGGGAGGACTGACGGGCCTCCGCGCCTGTGCGGGGCTGGGGCGCCCCCTCCACCACCAACTTCTGAAGCTTGGGGAGAAAGCTCCACTCACCCGAGGCCTGCCCACGCGCGTGGACCGGGCCGCGCAGGCAGCGCGCAGGACCCGCCTGGCTCACACACTCCTCCGCGGGTTGGGGAGTGGGTGGGAGGGGCACGCCAGAGCACATGCGGACTTCCTTGCCCACGTACTGTGTGCGCATGCGGGACCCTGCCTGCCCTCACGTGAGCACACCTGCCAGGATACGCAGCGAGAGCTGATTCCTACGTCCACCCACGCTCACCCAGGAGGCTCCCTGAGGCCCACTTCCAAATGCTCCGACAGTGAACGTTTGTCGATTGGCTAAACAATAGCGCTTAGCAGTAATGGTAATAGCAGTAAATTAAATCCAAAAGGCTTAGGCTGGATGTCGCCTCTTGCTTACCCTCCCAGCCTCATCATCCCGCAAACCTCTATCATCCAATCATTCCCAACATTTATTGAGTGCAGACTGTATGCTCCAGCTACCGCCTTCGTCCCCTCAACAGCCCTGTGAGGCAGGAAATATGACCCATCTGGTCTACAAAGGAGGAAACAGGGTCAGGGAGGTGGTGGGGCTTTATTGTAGAGCCCAGAAGATGAGTTCTAAACCCAGATCCATCTCTATCTGACCCTTGGGTGATCTCTGAGGAAAGGGGCTTGATCGTGTATTTCTGAGGTTCTGAATGTGGGGAAACTGAGGCCCAGAGCCAGGGAGGCAGTTTAGACAAAAGTGGGGACCAGCCAGGTTTGGGCCAAAACCACACAGTGTGACCTTGAGAGCTTCACCAGGGACGGCACACAGGGAAGGGGCCTGGCCATTGGGGGGGGGGTCTGAGTAGAGGGAGGTCCCGGGAGGGGAGCACGCCCACAGGCGATCCCAGACCAGCCAGCCAGAAGGGCCCTACACACAGCAGGAGCTTAATAGATGCACCGTGGAGGCCCAGAGATGACCATGGGAGGGGCTGCCTGGGGGCTGGGCAACGGGAGGGCTGGGGAGGAGGGATCCACCCATGTCCTCCCAGAGTCTTCCCTGCACTCCCCAGCACAGGGCTCCCCCAGGGGCCCGCCATGTGCCCTTTCATAGCCCTCCATGTCTCTACATCCCTCTGTCTCTCCCTGTCCCTCTCTCTCTCCCTGTCCCTCTGTCTCCCTGCCTCTCTGTCTCTGTGACCCTCTGTCTCTCCCTATCTCTCTGTCTCTCTCCACCCCTCTCTCTCCATCTCTGTCTCTGGGCTCTGCTGCAGTCACATGTCTCCCCACCTCTTAGCTCTGGCTCACCCCCTCCCAGAAGCCACTGGCCGTGGCCTTGCTGGGTGCCCCAGTGCTGAGCTCCCAGCCATCAAGAGCCTTGTGGGGGAGGCGGGAGAGGCTGGCCCAGGAACTCAGGGCCGCAAAGACTTGAGAAGCTCCACGGACGCCCCCGCCCCTCCCAGAGCAGAGTCCGAGGCCACTGGGCTGTGTGGCCTTGGCAGGACCCCTGCCCTCTCTGGACAATGTTACCCCACTGTAGACCCCCAAAGGGCTGGGTCTCCAGGCAGTTGAGAGGAGACACGCAGGGCCCCATCCCTCCCCCTGGCTCAGCTCTCACCTTTACGCAGGCTGGGAGAATCTGTTTTGGGCGCTGTCCCTGAGCCTGGGGCCCCCGAAGGGCCAGGTGCCCGTGGTGAGCGGACGCTGGGTGGAGGGAGAGGAGAGAAGAAATGAACCCAGCAGTCCTTCAGATCTGACCCCCTCCCGCAGGGACCTCCCCTCACATCCTGCTAGGGATACTGAGGCAGCAGCAGGACAAGGGTGCCAGAGGAGGGCCGATGCCCCAAGTGCTGGGCGTCCGTCTCCTTTGCTGCCTCCAGGCCTGGGTTTGGAGCATCCCCACCCCATAGGTCCATCTAGATCCACCCCGAGGGGCTGCAGGCTGAGGTGAGCAGGGTGGCCTGGGCCCAGAGGGGAGACAGCCTTCCAGGCAGAGGGAACAGCAGGATGCAGGAGGTTCTGTGGCCCATGGTGAGGTCTGGGGTCTTTTTCTGGAGTGCACTGGGGAGCCGCAGGAGGCATTAGAGTGACACACGGATGAGGAGAGAGTCATGCTTTTAACCAGGCCTCCTGGCCGCTGGGAGGGAAGGGACGTTGCGGGCAGGCGGGGAGGCTGGGTCGAGGCTGCTCCAAGGACACGTGGACACCTGAGCTAGGGCAGGGATGGGGCGACGGGCCAGGTTTGCCTTCCTGCCCAGCCCCAGAGACATGGAGAGGAGCAGGGTGACCAGGGAGGGGCCCAGGGCCAGGAAGGGGTGCAGGGCAGTGGCCGTGGCCCTGCAGGTCCCTCCGAAGCAGTAATTAAGGGCTCCTGGCGTCCCCGCGGCGTGATGTATGTGTGCCTTAACTAATCATTTATTAGGTCACTGATGGTTCGTCAATATTAATTCATTTATTTAAACAACTTGGCTCCGTAATGAAGATGTTGCCTGAGAGGGGACGCCAGTGGGCGGCAGGGCCAGGGTTGCAGACAAGGGGCTCAGGCCCAGGTCTGGGGGTCTCCAGGTCACCAGGAGCCAATGTCTGGGTGAAACAACCCAGCGGGTCAGGGTTACACCAACACTCCTGGGCCGACGGGGAGACTGAGGCCAGAGCAGGAAGTGAGCTCCCTGGTGGCCCCGGAGCGATCAGGGAGGGTGGTGAGAACTCAGACTGACCCCTCTGGACACTCCACTGCTCACCAGCCCTCTTCCTGCTGCCTTGCTTCTGGAAAGCAAACACTAGCCCAGCCAGCTGGCCACGGGCTAAAATGCTCAAGCGTGGCTTTCTCCTTACGCACGCTGTGCCCGTTGCCTGGTGCATCCTTCCCAGACTCCCTGCCTGCTGGCGGACTTGGACTTGTCAGGGGAACATTCAAGAACAAAAAATCAGATCACATCCCTCCTCTGTGCAAGAGCCATCTATGGCTCCCCAGTGCCCTGTGGAGAAAATCCAAACTCATCTGTCTCTGCTGACCTCCCTGACCCTCCCCACCCCAAGGGGCCTCCTTCACGTCTCTAACACCCGTGACTCTGTCCTGGTGATTTGTTTACCTGTTTGTCCTCTGTTTTCCCTGCCAGCCTCACCTGGCTGAGGGAAGGGACCCTCTCTGTCCCAGAGTGTGGGTGACACTCAGCAAATGCCCCCCCAACAGCAGACGCTTTGGGGGCCAGACTCTTGACCCCGTGGCCCCTGTAATTTCAGCATAGCTGCAGGTGCCTCTTCCCAGCGAGACCGAGGCCTCCTATGTGCTTCTGGAGGGACTGGAGGCGAGGGGCAATATCCCTCCATGACCTGATGGATAAGTGCCCGTCATTTGTCCTTGACAGTGACCATTCTGGGGTGTGTCCTTCAAGATCTTTCCTGTGTGGGCTCCTGGATAACCACCCTCACTCAGCCCTGGTCTTGGGCTCAGCTTTTGGGGAACCCATGACTGGAGTTTCTGAGGTCCAGGAACAGAAAATACACATCGTGAAGCTCTCCCACTTCCTTGCTCCAGATTCTGCCCTTTTTTTTTTTTTCTGGCTGCACCGTGCAGCTTATGGTATCTTAGTTCCCCGACCAGGGATTGAACCCGGGCCCTCGGCAGTGAGAGCGTGGAGCCCTAACCACTGGACAGCCAGGGAAGTCCCCAGATTCTGCCATTAAAAAAAAAAAAAAAATCTAGTGCTCGCTTCGGCAGCACATATACTAAAATTGGAACGATACAGAGAAGATTAGCATGGCCCCTGCACAAGGATGACACGCAAATTCGTGAAGCGTTCCATATTTTTTCCTTCTCAAACTCTTCCAAAATATAGCAAAGGGAGGAGCACTCCCAAACTCATTCTACGAGGCCACCATCCCCCTGATACCAAAACCAGACAAGGATGTCACAAAGAAAGAAAACTACAGGCCAATATCACTGATGAACATAGATGCAAAAATCCTCAACAAAATACTAACAAACAGAATCCAACAGCACATTAAAAGGATCATACACCATGATCAAGTGGGGTTTATTCCAGGAATGCAAGGATTCTTCAATATACGCAAATCAACCAATGTGATACACCATATTAACAAATTGAAGGAGAAAAACCATATGGTCATCTCAATAGATGCAGAGAAAGCTTTTGACAAAATTCAACACCCATTTATGATAAAAACCCTCCAGAAAGTAGGCATAGAGGGAACTTTCCTCAACATAATAAAGGCCATATATGACAAACCCACAGCCAACATCGTCCTCAATGGTGAAAAACTGAAAGCATTTCCACTAAGATCAGGAACAAGACAAGGTTGCCCACTCTCACCACTCTTATTCAACATAGTTTTGGAAGTTTTAGCCACAGCAATCAGAGAAGAAAAGGAAATAAAAGGAATCCAAATCGGAAAAGAAGAAGTAAAGCTGTCACTGTTTGCAGATGACATGATACTATACATAGAGAATCCTAAAGAGGCTACCAGAAAACTACTAGAGCTAATCAATGAATTTGGTAAAGTAGCAGGATACAATTAATGCACAGAAATCTCTGGCATTCCTATACACTAATGATGAAAAATCTGAAAGTGAAATCAAGAAAACACTCCCATTTACCATTGCAACAAAAAGAATAAAATATCTAGGAATAAACCTACCTAAGGAGACAAAAGACCTGTATGCAGAAAATTATAAGACACTGATGAAAAAAATTAAAGATGATACAAATAGATGGAGAGATATACCATGTTCTTGGATTGGAAGAATCAACACTGTGAAAATGACTATACTACCCAAAGCAATCTACAGATTCAATGCAATCCCTATCAAACTACCACTGACATTTTTCACAGAACTAGAACAAAAAATTTCACAATTTGTATGGAAACACAAAAGACCCCGAATAGCCAATGCAATCTTGAGAATGAAAAACAGAGCTGGAGGAATCAGGCTCCCTGACTTCAGACTATACTACAAAGCTACAGTTATCAAGACAGTATGGTACTGGCACAGAAACAGAAAGATAGATCAATGGAACAGGATAGAAAGCCCAGAGATAAACCCACACACATATGGTCACCTTATCTTTGATAAAGGAGGCAGGAATGTACAATGGAGAAAGGACAGCCTCTTCAATAAGTGGTGCTGGGAAAACTGGACAGGTACATGTAAAAGTATGAGATTAGATCACTCCCTAACACCATACACAAAAATAAGCTCAAAATAGATTAAAGACCTAAATGTAAGGCCAGGCACTATCAAACTCTTAGAGGAAAACATAGGCAGAACACTCTATGACATAAATCACAGCAAGATCCTTTTTGACCCACCTCCTAGAGAAATGGAAATAAAAACAAAAATAAACAAGTGGGACCTAATGAAACTTCAAAGCTTTTGCACAGCAAAGGAAACCATAAACAAGACGGAAAGACAACCCTCAGAATGGGAGAAAATATTTGCAAATGAAGCAACTGACCAAGGATTAATTTACAAGCAGCTCATGCAGCTCAATAACAAAAAAACAAACAACCCAATCCAAAATGGGCAGAAGACCTAAATAGACATTTCTCTAAAGAAGAGATACAGACTGCCAACAAACACATGAAAGGATGTTCAACATCACTAATCATTAGAGAAATGCAAATCAAAACTACAATGAGGTATCATCTCACACCGGTCAGAATGGCCATCATCAAAAAATCTAGAAACAGGGCTTCCCTGGTGGCGCAGTGGTTGAGAGTCCGCCTGCCGATGCAGGGGACACGGGTTCGTGCCCCGGTCCGGGAAGATCCCATGTGCCGCAGAGGGCTGGGCCCATGAGCCATGGCTGCTAAGCCTGTGAGTCCGGAGCCTGTGCTCCGCAACGGGAGAGGCTGCAACAGTGAGAGGCCCGCGTACCGCAAAAAAGAAAAAAAAAAAAAATCTGGAAACAATAAATGCTGGAGAGGGTGTGGAGAAAAGGGAACACTCTTGCACTGCTGGTGGGAATGTGAATTGGTACAGCCACTGTGGAGAACAGTATGGAGTTTCCTTAAAAAACTAAAAATAGAACTACCATATGACCCAGCAATCCCACTACTGGGCATATACCCTGAGAAACCCATAATTCAAAAAGAGTCATGTACCAAAATGTTCATTGCAGCTCTATTTACAATAGCCCGGAGGTGGAAACAACCTAAGTGTCCACCATCGGATGAATGGATAAAGAAGATGTGGCACATATATACAATGGAATATTACTCAGCCATAAAAAGAAACGAAATTGAGCTATTTGTAATGAGGTGGATGGACCTAGAGTCTGTCATACAGAGTGAAGTAAGTCAGAAAGAGAAAGATAAATACTGTATTTGTCTAACACATATATACGGAATTTAAGAAAAAAAATTTAAGAAGAACCTAGGGGTAAGACAGGAATAAAGACACAGACCTACTAGAGAATGGACTTGAGGACACGGGGAGGGGGTAGGGTGAGCTGTGACAAAGTGAGAGAGTGGCATGGGCATATATACACTACCAAACATAAAATAGATAGCTAGTGGGAAGCAGCCGCATAGCACAGGGAGATCAGCTCGGTGCTCTGTGACCACCTAGAGGGGTGGGATAGGGAGGGTGGGAGGGAGGGAGACGCAAGAGGGAAGAGATATGGGAACATATGTATATGTATAACTGATTCACTTCGTTATAAAGCAGAAACTAACACACCATTGTAAAGCAATTATACTCCAATAAAGACGTAAAAAAAAAATCTAAATCAAGATAGATTTAAAACATTCATTTAGGGGGCTTCCCTGGTGGCGCAGTGGTTGAGAGTCTGCATGCAGATGCAGGGGACACGGGTTCGTGCCCCGGTCCAGGAAGATCCCACATACCGTGGGGAAGATCCCACATACCGCGGAGCGGCTGGGCCCGTGAGCCATGGCCGCTGCGCCTGCGCGTCCGGAGCCTGTGCTCCGCAACGGGAGAGGCCACAACAGTGAGAGGCCCGCGTACTGCAAAAAAAACCCCACAAAACCAACAAACAAAAAACATTCATTTAATAAATGAGCCTATGGACGCCACAGAGACTAAATTAGTCATATCACTGGATTCCACTGCTTCATCTTCCTCTGTGGTTTACTGAGGATCTAAGCTTAAACGTTGTTACGACTTGAATGCTTATACATTGTTTTAATATTTTCACCACTACTGACTATCCATAGATGTTATTATACCTGCAATTCTTCATTGCTCCGTTTGTTATTCAAATAAGTGAAAGCTATTTTCCACCAAATTTCCACTGAAATGGGTTACTAATAAATTTAAGAAAAGTATGAACAAAAATAGGTACACCAAAGTAAAATAAATGAAATAAGTTTTTATTTAAAAAAAATCTAAAAATAAGGTAGTAATTGAAATCTGCCTGGAGATGGCAAAGACGCAGGAATGAGGGTTGGAAGAAAGGTGTAAAGGGACGCAAACTCCATGGCACCAGTGGTACCGCTCATCCCAGACGCTGGGATTCCGGGATCTCAGAGTTCTGGGACATGGAGATTTGGGCATTTCAGGATGTCAGGATTCTGAGATTTTCGGGGTTTGCTGCTTTATTCTCCTTCAGGGAGGCAAAGCATCTACGGAGGGAGGTGGGCGCCTCTCCCCTGAGGAATGTCTAGGTCCCTGCTGACCTGGGGCCAATTTTGTTCCCTCCTCCTCTCCCAAGACCCTTGCTGACTTCTTTGGCCAGCAGGTCCCAAGTCTGTCATGGACACAATCATTGTCTCCCTTGTCCAGAAGGGGACACTGAGGTACCGTGTGGCTGCGTTACACGCAGGCAAATGTCAAAGCCAGGATTCAGACTCCTGGTCTCCATCTCTCCCACCCAAGACATTTCTTTCTTTTCTTTTCTTTTTTTTGGCCACATGGCTTGTTTGATCCCACTGTTTGACCAGGGATCGAACTGGGCCCTCGGCAGTGAAAATGCCGAGTTCTAACCACTGGACCACCAGGGAAGTCCCTCACCTGAGCCATTTCTACCAGTCATCCAACCAGGGCCCTCTCCTGCTCTACAACCTGCCAGGGCTCCCCACTGCCCACTGCCCACAGGGTCATGGCCCCGGGGCCAGGGTCTCGAGGCCCACACCCTCCTTGCCTTGGTACCCTCAGTCACCCCTCTGCCTGTTGCTCACTCTGAAGGCTGAGCTCCGGCTCTCTCAGCCTGGGACTGTGTGAAGTTTCAGCTGGTCCCCTCAATGGGCACGTCCAAGGGGCCCTGGGGAGGCCATCTGGCAGTGTCTTCAGCTCTCCCAGCTGTGGCCTCTTGTCCTGGTTCTGGTCCAGCCTCTGAGGGCTGCAGTGCCCATTTTACAGATGGGGAAACTGAGGCTCCACAAATGCAGCAGGCCTGCCCAGCAGGCACGAATCACAACAATGACAACAATAATCTCTCACTGCAGGGTTGTGAGAATTTGTCAGTTGTTCATTCATTCACTCGTGCCCCCAGGTGCACCCCTCTGTTCCCTGGGTGACCTGGAGCCCCAGCTGGTGAGTCCAGATGGAGTGGAGGCAGAGCTGGGCACAGACATTTCCAACCCCCTGGAGGTCAAGGGTGGGGTCAGAGAGAGAGATCCAGGGATGGGGCAGGGGGTCAGAGAGGGGCTGAGGGCCGGGCCTGGGGGAGGGCTTGAAGGATGCAAAAGTGGGTATTTTCTGAGTGAAGAGGGAAGGGAATTCCTGGCAGAGGGACCAGAGCTTGCAAAGGCTCAGAGGTGTGAAAGGGCATCCTTTCCTTAGAAATCCTGCCCGGCTGCAGCGTGAAGGGGAGGCTCAGACTGAGACCAAGTTTCCAGGGTCCATTGAGGACTCTGTGCTCTTGCAGGAGGGCATGGGGGTGGGGGCTCAAGTAGGGGAGGGCTGGGGCCCCGATCTGCCTCCCAGATTTGTTATTTTTTCTTATTTTTTTAAATTAATTTTTATTGGAGTATAGTTGCTTTACAATTGTTGATAGTTTCTGCGCCTCCCAGATGTATAACTCAACACTGGGTGCAAGTGGGAGCGAGAAGCCTCACTGAGAATGGAGGATTAATTGAGCACCTACTCTGTACCAGCCTTTGTCCTCATGCTCAGAGGTACCAGCACACCAAGGCTGGAGTTGGCTCGCAGTGGCGGTGGTTTTGCCTGCATCACATCCTGACAGCAGGTCTAGCCACCCAGGCCAGCCTGAGGCTTCTACCGTGCGACGCAGGAGGGCCTCCCATGCCTTTGTGCACAGCTGGAACAGCTGAATCTCGCAGGGCCGGGAGCCAGGTCTCAGTGGCCGGGTAGTATGTGGCAGGCCAGTGCTGGCTCCCTTCCAGACTCGGCACCGCTGGTCCACGTCTGGGGTCTCCCCGGTGCCCGCGGAAACTCCCGGCAGCTCTCACAGTGAGCGAGGCGGGTGGCCAGGGCATTAAAGTTAACTTCCTCTTAAACAGACTTAATTAGTGTTCTCCAGTCCCACATAAATTAATCGTGGCCGGCCACGGAGGCTGGAGCACCCGATCGATGGGCAGCTGGATGGCGGCGAGGATTTCTCCAGCTCATCCGTCACGTCGCTCTGGCTGATAACGGCTCACGGCTTTATCTTTTCCAACCAGGCCCGGCGGCCAGAGGAGTCTGGGCAGGGGCAGCCCCTCTCTGGGCCTCAGTTTCCACATCTGTGAAGTGGGGCGTTGCTCAGATGGGCAAGGAGCCTGCCGAGGAAGGCGTAAGGTAATAACGTAACAATCCCCCAGCGGGTCATGGGACCAGCCTGGAGCTAAGTATTACTTAATTTTTTATTTTATTTTATTTTATTTTTTTATTTTTTGGCCGCACCGCACAGCATGCGGGATCTTAGTTCCCCAACCAGGGATGGAACCCTGTGCCCCCTGCAGTGGAAGCGCAGAGTCTTAACGACTGAACTGTCAGGGAAGTCCCAAAGTATCACTTCATTTAATCCTGGCAAAGGGCTACAAAGCACCCGTTTCTGAATGTGTCAGCTGGGGGCAGAGGAAGTCATGTGAACCGGGCATCGAGCTCTAGGATGTAGTTTAAACACATCCCAAGGCGCCTCCTGCTCTGAGGGCTGGGACTTTGGGGGTGGTCACTGTGGCATTGATTGTGCACCTGCTGTATCAGGGCAGGGGCCAGGAGGGGGGTGGAGAATCCCCCAGGAGGCCCTGCACCCCAAACTCTGCCAGGGAAGAGGGCACCCCAAGTCTTCAGGGGTCAGTGGGCTTGAACAGGCTGGGGGGATCCTAGGGCGTGAAGGGTGCAGGCAGCTCCCAGGACACCCCTCCAGACAAGCCCAGCCTGGCAGACCTTTGCCCTGCCAAGGCCAACGGGCCAGGCAGGGGTCTTCAGGAACCCTCCAAGTGGGGACTGAGACCCCGCATTACTGCATGTTTACACAAAGATATTGTGAATACCTCCTAAGTACTAATCCCCTGTCTGGGCACCGGGGACATTGCAGTGAGGACATCGGAAGTGACCTTGTTCTGTGGTAGAGACAAACAAATGAAGGTCTAACTAGAAAACCGTGAAAGATTCAGGGAGGGCTTCCTGGAGGTGGGGGCATTGGACTGAGACCTGGAGGAGGAAGGGCTGAGGTGGAGGGTGGCCGGGGGCAAATCGATGCCACCAGGAAGGGGTGGAGAGTGGGGGAGGTATGAAGGGGCTCCCGAAAGCCCCCAAACCTGGAACCATTCTGGAGTCGCGGGGAGGGAAGCGGGATGGGGCATTTGGTCAGGAGCAGAGCTCTGGAGGGGCGGCTTGCGGCTTGCGTGGGGGTGGTGGCAAGCGCGCTGAATTTACGTGTGGACGTGGTCGATATGGGGCGTGGCCTGGGCCTAGGCGAGTCAGGCAAGGTCTCCCCTCTTTGAGGGCAGGGCTCAGGTAGCAAATATTCCCCAACTCGGGAAGAATTTGGATTAAATTGAGACAAGAAAAGTCGCTGTCTCGAGGTCCCGGAGGCTGGTGGCAGACAGAACTGGACACGGACTGCTTCCAGGGCTGTGGGGCAGAGTGGGGTGCGAGGGAGGGATGGGGGTGGGGGGTGGAGCCTAAGGGGTATTGGAGGCTCTGCTTGGGGGGGCAGGGAAGTCTCCCCAAGGAGAGGACTTTGAGTAAGGAGAAGGAGCTACCTAGGTGACAAGAAGACCCGGATCAGATCTGCACGTGCAAAGGCCCTGAGGCAGGCAGAGTGAGGGATGGGGAGTGGAAGAGCCCCAAACCCCGGGTTGGAAAAGTGAGTGGGGTGGTCGGGGATTTGGATTTTACTGAGAAGGGAGGGAGCCATGGGGGGCTTCCAGAAGGTGGGGGGCAGGCAACAATGCAATTGTCTTTTGGAAATCCCTTCTGGTTCCCCATGGAGGCTGTCCCAGGCAGGAGGAAAGGAAGGAGGAGGTGGGGGATCAAGGTCCAGGCAGGAAACCAGGGGCGTCATGGATGGGGGCTACAGGGGTGGAGAGAAGTGGCCAGGTTCAGATTCTTTTTTTTTTTTTGCCTTGCTGCCAGGCGTTTGGGATGTTAGTTCCCTGACCAGGGATCGAACGGGCACCCCCTGTATTGGAAGCTCGGAGTCTTAACCACTGGACCACCAGGGAAGTCTCTAGGGTCCAATTTTAAGGGGAGGGCGTTGGAAAATCAGGGAGGGACCCCTCCATCGGCCTGGGGAGAGGCACAGGTGGTAATGTGTCCCCACCCCTACCTTCATAGCTGCCTGAACCGAGACAGAAGGCTTCGATCCTGATGGCTCAGGGCTGCCTGGAATTATTATTCATAAACATATTTCAGGCCCAACCGCTGAGCTGGAATCCCAGCCCTGCATGTGTGCCGACAGTATCTGGCTGCTGTTGTGAGCTCGGCCAGGTCTGGAAGCAAACTGCTCCTGGCCCAGCATCAAACAGCCACCCAGGCGGGCGGCTCCCCCACCTGGCTAGCCTCAGTTTACCCATCTGTGCAGTGGGGCTTCCTGTGGATGGAAAAGAGGTTGCTAATAGGGGTCTGCAAGCAGGGGCAGCTGTGTGTGATCCCTCTATGAGCTCTGCCATGGGGAGACGGTACACAAACTCCCCAGCCTGAGGGCTCAGGGCAGGGAGCCTCCTCCAGGCTTCAGATTCCCCATCTGGGTCTGGTTGAGCACCAGGCGAACAATAACAGCAACAACAACAATAATCATATCTGCCCAGGGCTGCTGAGAGGGGCTTCCCAGGTGCCCCTGTTCCTTGGGCCAACTGATCTTTCTCTCTGGACCTGGCGGGAAGGATGCTGGTGGTTAGAGAAAAACGACGACTTTGGAAAATGATGGTCAGGGAGCGGCTGAGTGGGGTCCTGTGCAGACTCGCCAGAGCAGCCAGTCCCACTGGCCCCTGGGGGCCTTGGGCCAGCCACTGGGCTCTCTGATTCTCAGTTTCACCATCTGTAAAATGGGGGTGGTTTGTGCCTTGAGGAAGTCTTCTGATCTTGGAGCCGCAGACTGGTGCCAGAGATGAGGTTACCCATGTAAAATGAGCTCCACCCTCATTATAGCTTCACCTCCTGCAGGGGAGGCTGGGCCCCCTGCCCCGGGTGTGTCCCCAGAGCCTGGATGTGTGGAAGGCAGGCAGGCAGGGAGGGGTGAGGAGGGAGGGGCTGCCTCTTCCCCTTAGGGGCCCCGGCATCTCTCTAAACTCCCGGGAACAGCCTGCAGCAGGTCTGCGTATCTTTGAAACTCAGTTTTCCCAGCTCTGAAATGGCTGCACCGACTGGCATGCCCTTGTCTGAGCCCAGCCCCCTCTCCGACCGCTTCCACCCCCTGAGGCACAGGGAGCTCACCCCCTCCCCAGAGCCCGCAGGTGGTAGTTTGATGTGCGTCAGGCTGGGGCCCAGGGATGGGTCTGGAGGAGGTAGTTCTGAGAAGAGGTGGAGACAGTTCTGAGAAACCCAGAGACCCTGAGGGACTGCTTCTCCTTCTCAGAAACGCTCCCCCCCGCCCGCAGGAAGACAGCTGAGCCAGAGATGTGGCAGCCGCGGGCAGGGGGCTTGGACCACCGCAGACACCAGCCCCTGACGGTACCCCTGCCTCCAGCCGCCCCCATCTTCCCCTTCCAGCCACAGCCCCCCACCCAGGCCAGTGTCTCCCACCTCCTGCCTGTGTCCCCCATCCTTCCCCTCCAGGCCCTGGGCCCACCAGGCCCGTCCCCCACGTCCCTGCTGGTTCTGAGCTGACGGCCTCCCCGCCCTGCCCTGACCTGGGTCCACTTGCAGCTTTGGGCTGACAACCCCTTGAGCCCAGAATTCATACCCATTCAGCACAGATTGGGGGGCTGCTTCGGCCCTGCCTGCCCACTGTCCCCTCCTCACACTGGGGAGGGGGTGACGCGCTGACCTGCAGCCTCTCCTCCCCGACGGCTCCCCGGCCACCCTGGCCCAAGGTCATGCTGGACACAGGAGCCCTGCACAGTGGGACATCTCTGGGTCCCCTCGCTCAGGAAGCAGACTCAGCCCAGGGCACCCCCAGGTGTCTTGGTTGGCAGCGCTGGGGCGGTGGGGCCACCCTGATGTCAGGCTGGGAACGGCTGCCACACGCTCCAGGCGGACCAGCCGCTCATTGTGTGTGGCTGGGGTCCCACCCAGGGCCTCCCAGGAGGCGAGATGCTGATCCTTGACCAAGTGCTCCCACCTGAGTCCTTACATGGCCCGGGCCACCCCGGTGTCCCAGAGGGAAGGTGGGGCTCTGCTGGACAGTAGCCGGGGTGCTGAGATGCAGGGAGGCCCCCAGCCCCAGTGCTGGGGAGGAGACACTGAGGAGAAAAGGAGGAACATCCCCTCACCTGGCTGCACCCAGAGCGGAGCCTAACCCCCACAGTCTCCCCACCCCACCCCTGCCTGAAAACCAGGCAGTTCTCCCAGGAGCTGGAGCCTGGTGGGTGGGAGTTGGAGGGGTCGAAGCCCCCAGCCTCTAGTTTCTGCTACAAATATCAAAGGTTTCACATCCATCAGAACGGCTTTAAAACGCAGACAGGAAAAAAAATGAGAAGTTTTGGAGGTGGAGGAACTGGAATCCTAGGGCATCGTGGGAGGGGCTGTGAGGTGGGGCAGCCGCAGGGGCCTCTTTCCTGGATCCCTCAGAAGTTGCACGGTTGCCCGTGTGGCCTCGCGGTCCCACCCCCAGGGCAGCGATCGGCATGGGCAACGGCAGCCTCAGGTTGCAACCCTGGATTTTTAAACATAGAGGTAAAATTGACTTCATGTAGAGCTAACTATGTTACAGTGAACAGTTCAGCGATTTTCAGCACATTCACAGCTGTGAGCAAACATCACCTCTAGTTCCAGAGCATTCCATCACCCCAAAGGAAGGCCCGTCCCCATCAGCAGTCACCCCATCCCCCTCCCCAGCCCCTGATAACCAGGAACCGACTCCCTGTCTGTGGATCTGCCTGTTCTGGACGTTTCCCATCCATGGGATCACACACTGTGTGTCCTTCTGTGTCTGGCTTCTCTCGCTGAGCAACATGTTCTCAGGGTCCATCCATGTTGTAGCGAGGGTCAGGGCTTCTCTCCTTTTCATGGCTGAGTGATGTGCCACCGTATAGACGGACCACATTGTGTTTATCCATCATCTGTTGATGGACATTTGGGTTGCTTCCACCTTTAGGCTGTTTTGAATCACGCCGTTGTGAACATGGGTGTGCAAATGTCTATTTGAGTCCCTGCTTTCAATTCTTCTGGGTGTATACATGGGAGTGGAATTGCTGGATCATGTGATAATTCTATGTTTATCTTTTTGAGGAGCCACCAAACTGTTTTCCACAGAGGCTGCCCCATTACACTCCTGAACGTGCACCTGAGAAAGTGGGGGTGTGAAACCAAGAGGTTTGAGGAGGTGGATGATCAGCCCAGCTCAGTCAGGCCATCGTTCAAACCCCCTGCTGCCCCCTTCTCCTCAGTTTCCCTGTCTGAGTGGTTGGCAGATGGGGTCAGACCGGGGCTTCAAATCTTTGCACGTAGTGGCAGAACCGCTTTTTTCAAAGAATCAATTTGCAGAAGACTAACGGTTCGGACGGATGAAACAGGGTTCCCTCCGCAGCGGGGAGGCGGGAGCATGCAGGTTGGGGGGTGTATGAGTTTCCTGTTGCTGCTGTAACAAACTCCACAAACTTAGGGCTTTAAACCACACATGCTCATTCTCTCTCAGTCCTCAAGTTCAGAACTCGGACGTGGGTCTCACGGGGCTAAATCCAGGCGTGGGCAGGGCTGGTCCTTCCGGAGGCTCCAGGGCAGCATCGGTTCCCGCCTTTTCCAGCTTCTAGAGGCGCCGCATCCCTGGCTCGCGGCCCTGTCCTCCATCCTCACAGCCAGCAGCGCAGCATCTCCAACTCTTTCCGCCTCTGACCCTCCCTCCTCCCTCTTATAAGGACCTTGTGATGACACTAGCCCTCCCCCCCCAGGGAATCCAGGATCACCCCCATCTCAGGGACCTTCAACTTAATCCCACCTGCAAAGTCCCCTCTGCCTCATGAGGTGACACATCCTCAGGGCCCGCGGATTAGGGATGGGTGTCTTTGGGGGCCACTATTCAGATCATCACAGAGGACACCCCCCACAGTCAACCCCTCTCATCCCGATCTTGCCTTGCAGCCGGGACACCATTCATAGCCTCTGAGGCTGCGGAAACTGTTTGTGCCCCTGGGATTAGATGATCTCCAACTTCCATCACTCTCACAACAAGCATTTATTGAGCACCTGCTGTGTACCAGGCCTCTGTAGCGGGGCTGGCTTTGCAGGCGGCCGACCTATGTAGTCGCCGAGGGTTCTACACTTGGTTTAACACCCTGCTGCCACCCTCTTGAGACTCTTAATCATTTGATCTCTGACCTTGTGTTTAGTAAGTGATGGCCACTGGGACCACAGAGCAGGATGTGAGCTCAGGACCCACGCACGAAATGCGAGCCCCCACGTTCCTGCTGCCCTGTCTGCACCACCAGCATCCACAGCATTGGCAGAATGTCCACATGTCCAGAAGTGAAGTGAAAACACCCAGGTTTGGGGCTGTGTTTCATCTGTTCTGATGAGAACAAAACACTTATGCCGGCGCAGGCTACAAAATCCAAACTGTGTTTTTGGCGATGCTGCGCATACGAGGTACGCGATCTTGTATCTGTTTGCATGCACGACCTGAATTGCACAAAACAGGTGGTAATGTTCCTGCTGATCATTCAAACTTTTCATTTTTCCTTACTTAGAAAGACATGGAATCGCAAGTGTTAAAAAAACCATGACAAGTGGAGAGACACACACCGAGGGAGAAAGGAAAAAGCTTTGTATTTTAGCACCTTGAACGACGCATCATTTCTTGCTCTCGGAACAGACGGTCCTGCGTTTTCATTTTGCAGCAAAGCCCCACCCGTTATGCCTCGGTTCCTGCATCCTGGGGCCTGGAGACAGCTGTGAATAGACAGGCATTCTAGTGGGAGAGACACTCAAGGAATAACTGAATATTTTGAATGTAAGGCAGACAAGATGGTGATATGAGCTGTGGAGGAAATTAGTAGGAGATTGGGGAGGAAAAGAGAGCTGTGGTTATGTATTTGTTCCGTCTATGAAACACCTACTCTGTGTTGGTGGTGATGGTAATTGATTTCAAGTTGTCTGCATGAAAGAGGGGCCCTATTCGTTCTCCCAGTCCAGCTGCCCTGCAAGAGTCCCCACGGTGCCAAGCACACAGCCTTCTGTTTTCTCATTAAGGGAGGGAAGGATTCCTCCTTGCTGCCTCTGACTGAAAAACCCCAAGGAAGGGCTTTTATTGGCCAGTGTGGGTCACATACCCATTTCTAGACCAATTAGCACAACCAGAGGGAGGAGGTACTACACAATTGGCTGGCTTGGGTAAAGCACTCCCATGGCCGAGACATGGTTTGGAAGAATCCCTGGGATTGGGAGGAGACAGGGCTGGACACAGATATTTTTAAGCCCAGGTGGTAAGGCTGGGTTGGGGGTGGAGCAGGGGAGAAGTCATGGTCAAAAGCCATGCCTGGGACCCAGGTGAGGATTCGCAGAGGAGGGGGCATTGGAGCTGGGGCTTTGAGGGATGAGTAGGAGTTTGCCTGGTGATAAAGGTGGATGACAGAGGAAACAGCATCAGTGAGAGAGAAAGCATGGCTGTAAACGGCAGCAGTGATGGCAGGCTAGGCCAAAGCCCTGAAGAGCCTTCCAAGCCAAGACAGGAGAGTGGGACCTTTGTCCCCCACCAATGAAGAGGCAGAGAAAAGGTTTAGCTCAGGGGAGGTATGCACCAGGTCTGAGAGTGAGAAAGAGCTCCCTGAGGTCAGTGTTGGGGGTGGTCTAGATCAAGGGTTAGCAAACTATGGCCTGAGGGCCAAATGTGGCCCTTGGCCTGTTTTTATCAATAAAGTTTATTGACACACAGCTACGCCCACTCACTTCTACATCACCTACGGTGCTTTCACTACAAGGGCAGAGCTGAGCTGTCCTCACAAAGACTGTCCGGCCCAGAAAGCTGAACTTATTTACTCTCTGGCCCTTTGCAGCCTGGTCCAAAGGAGTGAGAGCAGAGGTGCAGGCCCAGGAGGAGTCGAGGCCATAGGGAGGCTGCAGGGGCAGCCCCTTCCAGGGAGACTCAGAACGCAGGATGGAGATTGTTGGAAGGACCAACTGTGGGGGCCAGACGAGGGCCAGTGGACAGCGTCTCTAGCTGGGAGATGGGTGGCTTGCAGGGCCATCACTGATGGGGACACGGAAGGGCCCTGAGGCCAGTGAAGCTGGCCAAGTCAGGGGCCTGGGGCAATGGAGAGGGGCTGTCAGGAGAGGAATGCAGTGGCCTGTGGGCCTGGAACCTTCCACGGGGCCTGGTGGGCTTGGGCCAAGGCCCCCAGTGGGCCCCCAGGGCCCTGTTGGCTATCTTCAGAGTGGCCCCTGTGTTGCTGGAGGTCACCTGGTGACTCGTGGGGACAGAATAAGGTCCCACAGCCGGAAACCCCGAGGGTCCGGAACTGCACCGCAGGCAAGGCAGACATCAGGTATGGAAGCTTTCCTGGTGGCCACCAGGCTGGTCCAGGGGGAGCTGCAGAGTCCAGAAAGCTTCCCCTACGAGGAAACCCGTAAGCCACTGTCTAGGGCTTGTCTAGAGTATGTGGAATCACTACAAGTGACCCGGGGAGAGTTGCCCATGCGGTGGGGGGCAAGGCTGGCCCAGGGGGCTGGGTGCAGCTCGGGCAGAGCTTCAGATGACGGCCAGAGGCATGGGGGCTTCATCCCACACGGAACAGGGACCGCTGGTCCTACAGAAAATGCCCATTGGCCCCGATGGTGCCCTGTACAGGCCCCCAGCTCGGGTGCTGAGCTGGCCCCGACGGCCCCCGCTGCCCCGGCCCCGAGCACCCCGCCTGGGCCCCTGCGGCCTCCCGCGCTCCCTGGGCCCCGCCTGGCACAGACCCTGGTGCTTCGAGGATCCCCGGAAGGATGGGCCGTGGGGAGGGCCGGGCGATCAATAGCTCCGTCAACCGCAGGGGGGGTGGGCGGAAGCCAGGCCCGGGCGGCTGCCTGCTGTCCCCCACCCCACCCTCCAGGAAGGCGGATAAGACTCAGGGACCCTCTTGAGCGAAGCCGGGCACCCGCCTGCCACCGGGCACCCCTATCTGCCGCGGAAGGACCCAGTTCCTGAATTGCTCGGATGGGCTGCATCGCAGGCCTCTGCCGAAGCCCTTAATAGCCTGGGCCTAATGTTTTATTGTTGGTTTTAAAAGTGTAATTAGTTCAAGTGTAAACAGAAAAAACCTGCTTAATTAAGAATTTTTAAACAGGGGCATAAAAGCGCTGGCGGAAACACTGCAAACCCCTAACTGCTTTCATAAAATCGATCGGGAAGAGGCTCGACCGCAGGGCCGGGCAGGGCGGGGGCGCGGGGGGCTGCGGACAAGCCTCCGGATGGATGCCATTCGCCGACCGGGCGCAGGCCCCAGGGACCTGCCGGTTTACGATCGGGGTCTCGGGACCCGTGCCTAATGATTTTTACGCATTGATGAAGAGGAGAGTTGGCTAGGACGACGAGACTGTTTAAGAAGCCCTTTTGGATGGCTTGGAGCTGAGTCCCGTGACCCCGGGGCTGCCTGGGTGGTGAGAACCCTACCCCCGCCAGGGAGGCCCTGGTCCTGACCCCTTCTTGGGCCGGTGGCCGGCCATCTTCTTGGTGTGGGCCACACACACAGTATCAGTTGACGGAAGCTCGGTGGTCACTGGGTCACCTCCTTGCCGATCGGGCTTGTCCCCTGCGTGTGTTAGACGCCCTCCCTCTGTGTCAAGTTCATGAACTTCCTGCTGGGTGCTGGCAGCGCCTGCCTTCCACAGGGGTGGGGGGGGTGTCCACAGAGGCGCTCTGGACTTGGTAGGAGCCAGGGACCCCTGAGAGATGGGCTGGACCCGGCTGCCGGGGAGGGGCGGGTGGGACTGTCACCCATCACCAGGAGGTCACGAAAGCCCCAGGTTGGGCCCCACCACTCGCAGACTCGGGGAGTTTGCCTGCTCCGAGCATCACGTTTAAGAAGCAGGAGAAAATTCCAAAGAGCCGTGTGGTTGATGGCACCGTGCTGGTGTAGACTGGAGCCTGTGGATGGAGGGTCCCGGGGCTTGGGGAACAAGCGAGGCAGGGCATAGAGCATGGGCTGTGGTCTGGCCCCAGCGCCCTCGTCTGTGAAGGGGTCCCATCCTCCCTCACCCTCTCTCCAACAGCCAGTTTCTGAGAACGCGAATATGCGGCGTTTCCAAAGTGGTTGGCAGGTCCAGGCTGGGGTCTGGGACCCACTTTCGGTCTCAGAGCCTCTGGGGCTGAGAGGGGTTGGTGGTCTTCTTCACCTCCGTCCCCTGAAACCCTCCTCGGGTCCACTCAGCAGTGCTCCCCAGGAATGGAGACTGGGCACAGGAGCCAGCCTGGGCCGAGGTCCTTTCTTGCCAGTAGCTGCAGTAGGATTCTGGTGTTACTGTCGCTGCATCCCACATGGTCAGGACGCTGCCCCACTACACCGGCATGGACACCCGGGCTGGCCCAAACCCATGCGACCCGGGGTCAGATCTGGTTGTGCCTGGCTCCAAGGCCTGAGCTTCGATCCGCTGAGCCACGTGGAGACCACTGGAGAGGGCCCAGAAGGAGGAGACTCTCCCTTTCCAGAACAAAGAGGCTATCTGCAGGAGGTCCTGGGTGTCTGTGTCCCTGGAATCTGGGCAGGAAGGGGTCCTATGGACACCCCTCAGGTGATCAGAGAGGTTGAGATGGCCACCTGAGGCAGCCCAGTGGCTCGGGGTAGGGGGACCATGGATATTGGGTTCTTTTCTTCCTACGGGACAGAGACAAGGTGGATCCCCTTTGGCCCTCTGCCCACCTGCCCACGGGTATTGGGGGTGTCTGGGCTGAGCCCCTCAGTCTAGGGGGTGCTCCCTGTGAATCATAACGATACTGATATATGGAGGGAGGCCCAGGGCTGGCATCCAGGCTGCCCCCCGGAGCCCCACCTGCTCCCAGCCGCAGCCACGAAGGCAGATCAATAACCGGCGAGGCAGACAGACTGGGGATTTCTCTCTTCTAATTGGGAGGTGCTGGTTGGGGGAGAGGCGGGCTGGGGTCAGATGTGCACGCACGACTGGCACCTCTGTGGCCAGACATCAGGGTCTCGGGCCCTGCTCTGCAGCTCCCATGTTTGTGGGTCTCTCTCTATCTCTGTCTGTCTCCATGTCTCTGTGTTTCTTTGTCTTCTGTGTCTTTGCATCTCTTTATCTCTCCTTTCTTGTTGGCCTCTGCTTCTCCAGTAAGTCTCTGTGGGTCTCTGTCTCTCTTTTAAGCTCCATTTCTCTGTCTCTCTCTGTCTCTATCCGTCTCAGTGTCTCTCTGTCTCTCCCTGTGTCCCTGTCTCTCTCTGTCTCTCAGAGACCTCTCTCTCAAAGTCTGTACCTCTCTCTCTTTCTCCCTCTCAGAATCCAAGCTAGGACCTGACATCTCCCCCAGAAAGCACCCCCAGGAGCCCCCAGCCCAGGATGGGACCACGTCAGCCTCACCTCCCTGTGGACCTGGGGCCCCCACCCAGACCCTGGTTGAATGTCCTTTGTCAGCAGAGCGTTCAAGTTTGAACAAGTTTCCATCACAAAAGCCATGAGATTTCCATGGGAAAATCCTATGCTGGCCACTGGGCTGCCGCAGCTGCCCTGGTCTGCATTCCTGGTGGGGTCCCAGCCCCCTGGCCCTGCCTGCTGCAGGCCTAGCACCCCATGCCTTATCCGTTTGGACCCTTGCCATCTGCGAGGTGAGGTCTGTGCTACAGATGAGCAGACCCAGCGACTCCCTATCCTTTCCCCACCCCGTGTTTGAATCTTCCTCTGAGGGCGGACCCTGGCTGACTTCTCAACCCCTTGGAGCCTCAGGGCTCTCATCTGCAAAGTGGGGGTGAGTTTCAGAAAACAACTCCAGTTCCCTGAGATAAGCAGGGCTCCCTTAGCAGGCAGATGCTTGTGGGTATGAGAAACAGGAAACTGGATTTCAGTGCTACCAGTAATAGAACCGTGGAATGGACCTATGAGCTGAAGGCCAAAGGTAGCAGCTGCAGGTAAGGCTTGATCCAGCGGCACAGCCTGGTCACCAGAACCCCAAGATGATGGCTAGCAGCCTTTTCCCTCCTTTGAGCTCAGTGAGAGACAGACAGAGAAAGAAGGAAGGAGAGAGAAGGAGAGGGAGAGAGGCACATCCCTCATTGTCCCCAAGCAATTCAAGGCCTGAGGTTTGCTCTGATTGGATCACCTAAGTCACAAGACCACCCTGACTTAATCCCCGGAGCCCCGGATGAGCCCCTCTGATTGGCTCTACCTCTGGCACGTAATTTTCTTGGGGATGGAAATCGGGGGCCGCTGGGAAGGGAGAGGGAGTTACGGATGTCAGCAGCCAGTACCTGTGCATGGGGTGCCTCCTTCCTAAGGGAGAGAGTGGGGGAGTCAAGGAAGGGGCAGCGATGCTTGTGCAGCTGGGACTGACCAAGCCTGCAGGCCCTACCCACGGGTGGTCAACCCCAACTTCTTTCCATCCCCAGCTCCTATGCCTTCTCCTCCAGGCAGCCCTTCTTGACTGCTCCTCCCCAATGAATTTCCCAGATTGAAATCCTCCTTCTGGCCTGGCCCGGGCCACACAGGGCTGCACTTATCCAACTCTGTCCCTGCCCCCTAGGCTGTGGGTCTCAAGGCCTCCCTGCCCCTCCCCCCCACCATTGTCTCCATGTCTTTCAAATAAATCCTGCTGTCCCTCTGCCCTGGCTGTGGCCTGGGGTATGCCCCACCCCCAGCCTCCCAGCCTCAGTTTCTCCTCCTATAAAAGTATCTTGATCTGGGGAGTGCTCTCAGCCAGCATCTCAGCCAGAGGGAAAAAAACACAGGAAGCCGGATGAGATTCGAATTTCGTAGAAGCAGCAAATATGTTTCTAGCGCAAGTGCAAGTTTTAGCACTTCCTCCCGTCTGCACGTCTGTCCCGGCTGGGCTGCGGGCGACCACAGGGGCTTTGAACCTAGCTCCCCACTCACTGGGGTGGGGGCGGGGCTTATGTGGATGGGGGCTGGACCCCCACAGGCGCCACCAGTACGAGGACGAGCACCCGCACCCGCACTCGGGACCCACTTGCACTAAATAGTCATTATTTTGCTGAACTCACGTGTAACTGGGCCTCGTGATTTTATCGGGCGACTCTGGGGGGAGGGGAGGCAGGCTCTGCTCCGGAGCCTGCGGGAGCCCCTCTCACGGCCTAGGGCCTGGCTGACTTCCCGAACTCTTCCCCCCTTTCCCACAATGGAGCATTTATTAAGCACCTACTGTGGGATCTAGACACTCCACCCCCGGAGGTGGGGGCGGGGTCAGGGGGCGCCTGGGGTCACACAGAGGCCCCCGAAGGAGCTCCCCGGGGAGAGTGTGGCCGGACCTCCGGGAGCCTCCACCCGGGCCAGGCCGCGCATCCCTCCCAAGGCTGGAGCGTGCGGATCGATGGCTTCTCGGTGTTTCCAGGAGCCGAGAGCAGCCCAGATCGAAGCGGGAGGGGCGCAAGGGGCTGGGATGGGGGAATGGACGGCGCGGGTGCGCATGTGCATGGGTGCCCGCGGACATATGCCTGTCTGCCTGTGCACCTGTGCACACAGCCGTGTGGCAGCGATGCTCTGCATCGGTATCTGTGTGCCCGCCAGTGGCCTGTGTAGATGTCCAGGCAGCGTGTGCCCCAATGTGGACGTCGGTGTGGTCTGTGCAGATGTGTGTGGACGTGTGTGAACATTTGTGTGTGTGGTGGACCCTCTGGCCTTGTCTTTTGTGCCTGGCGGCCTGGCCGTGTTGGAGAGGTCACCCTGGGCCGTTGGTGGTGCCGCCAGGACAGCAGGGACCCTCAGGAAGCCACAGTCAAAGGGGTTGAGGGTGCCAGGCAGCTGGCTCTCCCAGGGCTCCCCGGCTGGGCTGCCCACGTGTGGACACCAGGCTGGTGGTCCCAGGTGTCCACCTTCTCTTCCCAACTGGACAGAACAGGGCAAGACCACCCAGGCCTCTGGGTGGACACTTGGCCAGCATCCCACCAAAGCCATTTCATCAACTCCCAGCATGGGAGGGGTGGTGGGCTGGGAGAATCCAGAGACAGAGAGACAGAAACAGAGAGAGAAGGGGCAGCAGGTGGAGGATAGAAAAGAACCTAGAGCCACAGCGGCAGCTCACACTGTCTCTGTTTCTGTCTCCCTCCTTCCCTGTCTGTCTGTCTGTCTCTGTCAGTTTTGACTCCACCAGGCCAGCAGGATAACACATCCTTACATAGAAACAGGAATAAATAAAGAAGCCCCCCAGCAGCATGCATTCCTGGGGTGGTCTGAAGGACAGAGCTTTCTCCCTGCCTCAGAAGCCCTGGCCTGCGTAAAGGCCAGCAGAGTTGGGGAGTCAATCTCTCCACGGCTGGTGGATGGAGGCCCCACATGTGCCCTGGCCAGCAGTTCCTGCCTACCGACACCCTCCTGGTCACAGCAGCTGGAGGGACTGAAATGCCAACTTGATGGTACCACTGTCCTGCTAAGACACTCGCTGGCTCCCTGTTGCTCTTAAGATCAGATCAGACTCCTTACGGTGGCCACGTCAGAGGTGGGTCCTGCTGTCCATCCCGCTTTTAGAGAGATGAACACTGAGGCTTGGAATGGAAAAAGGACTCAGCCAATGCCTGAGTTCTGGCTCAGCTCAGAGGGTAACAGAAGCACTGGTCAGGCCTGAGATGGTAGGAGAGGGAGGTCAGATGTGACACAGGAGACCAAAGTGGGGAAGGACCTGCTAAGAGTCTCCAGGCACACAAACTCAGGGCCCACCACATCCCAACATGAACACACAGGCATCTTTATTCAAAGGAGAGAGACTCACTCAGGTCCTAGTGACTCTTAGGCTACAAACAAACATGACAAAGTTCAAGTTCTTGTTTCTAGGCTGCAAGTTCAAGGGGAGAGAGACCTGCATGTGCTGAGAAGTGACAGTGAGGGGAGAGGCAAACAGTGTAGACCCGAAGTCAACAAATTATGTTCCATACTTGGGGGCTACTTAATGGAGGGACCAAAAACACTACAAACCCCAGCCATCGCTGCATCCCAGAAAACCGATCTTCATCTGGATCCCAATTTGCCCAGAAAAGTCACAGTCCATTCCTCAGCTCTGTTTAAATAGAAGATCAAATCTGTGATCCTTCTCTCCCCCTCCCCCTCCCTCTCTCCCTCCCTCCCTCCCTTCCTTTTTGTTTTTTTCTTTTTTGGCTGCGTTGTGTGGCATGTGGGGGTTTCAGTTCCAGACCAGGAATTGAACCTGGGTCTTGGCAGTGAAAGTGCCGAATCCTAACCACTAGACCACCAGGGAACTCCCCATGATATAGTTTCATATATTAAAATAATGTGAGCTTTATTCACGTTACAAAAGTAATTTGTTAACCTTATAGACATATTAAAAATCCTGATAAAAGCAGAGAAAATAAAAGAAAAATTACCCAGTCCATCTGTCGTAGGTTGAATATAGCATCCCCCCAAAATTCATGTCCACCGGAGCCTCAGAATGGGGCCTTCTTTGGAAATTGGGTCTTTGCAGATGTAAGGAGTTAAGGGTCTTGAGATGTGAAATCATTCTGGATTTAGGGTGGAAGGAAAAGACAGAGAAACACACAAGGAATAAGGTGATGTGAAGAAGGAAGCAGAGATTGGAGTGATGTGGCCACAACCCAAGGATTGCCGGCAACGCCAGAAGCTGGGGAGAGAGGCCTGGGATGGTTTTTCCTGGGGAACCTTCAAAAGGCACGAGCCCGCTGACACCTGGATTTCAGACGTCTGGCCTCCAGAGCTAGGAGAGAATAAATTCTGTTGCTTTAAACCACCCACTTCGTGCTACTTAGTTTCAGGTGCCCCAGAACACTAGTTCACTGTCCTACTATTGCAATATCTGCTCTGAAACATTTGTGTGTGGCCTTTCACTCTTTTTCCTATTCACGGGAATCTTTTCTTTCTGTCTGTAGGTTTATCCAAAACACTCCACTCTTGTCAATTTACAAGAGTATAATGTGAACATTTTCCCAAATAAATACTCAGCAGTCATCACTTTCAATACCCGGACTCAGATATGTCATCGTTTATTGAACAAATGGTCTTCTTTTGGACACTTAGGTCGTTTCCAATTTCTTTCTATTGGAGATAGGACAGCCGAGAGCATTCCTGAATAAGGGCACTTGGACACTCCGTGGAGTTTCCTTCAGGACAACCTCAGCGTCAAGGAGACAAATATTAAGGCTTTGATGACACACTTTCTCAAATTACCTCCAAAGCACCTTTACAAAATACACATCCTTTAGTTGTGTATCAGCATGTACGTTTGCCATCATCCATGCCAGCCAGGGGAGTTGGCATTTTTTAACCTTTGAAACATCGAGGTATACAATCCAGCAATTCCACTTCTAGATACGCACCCAAAAGAATTGGAAAGAGGTGTTGAAACAAGTACACGTGCACACATATTCACAACAGCATGATTCACTGCCGCCATAGGTGGAGACAACCCAAAGGTCCACTGATGGATGGTGGATAAACACAGTGTGGTCCATCCATACACTGGAATATGATTCAGCCTTAAAAAAGAAGGCAGTCGTGGCACCTGCTACAATGTGGATGAACCTTGAGGACATGATGCTCAGTGAACTAAGCCAGACACAGAAGGGCAAATACTGTCTGATTCCATTCACAAGAGGTCCCTAGAGGAGTTGGATCCACAGAGACAGAAAATAGATGGTGGGGGGCAGGGGCTGGGGGAGGGGTGGGGAGTGAGTGTTTCACGGGGACAGTTTCAGTTTGGGAAGATGAGAAAGTTCTGGGGATGGAGGGTGGGGATGGTTGCATGACAGTGTGAATGTACTTAATGCCACCGAGCTGTGCACTTAAACTGGTGCAGATGGTAAATGTTTATGTTATGTAGATTTTACCACAGCACAAAAAAGTTTTTAAAAGGGATAAAAACAAGGTGAAACTTACACACAGTGAAATGCACAGATCTTAGTCTATAGTTTGATGCGTTTTAACAAACGCATCGCTCCTTGTGTAAAAAGAATTCTACCAGATCGGAACGCTGCGGTTTTAATTCATGAATTCCGGTTTTTCATGTGATTGGTTATTTGTGTTTCCTCTTCTGGGAATTTCCTCACTGTGGTTTTTGCCCACTGCAACACGGTGGGCTGTTGCCCAGAACCAGACTAAACCCGACTGGCCCTCGAACTCTGCCCATCTCTAAGTGCTCGCGTGGACCAGTGGTCCAGGGACAATTGCGAGGTTGGAGAGTGTCAAAAGAGACATGGGTGGATGACACACATGCTCGCACAAGCCCAGCCTGTGCCTGGAAGGAGACCCCAGACTCCACATAACGCACGTCCCTGGGGAGGGGGACTGAGATAGCAGTCTTTTTGCTCTGTTCTGTTTGCTGTGGCCTGCACATAATAAAGTAAACATGCTTGTAATTTAAAATTCACTGCTGGCAGCATTGTCCCCTGAGAGCAGAGCTGCCTCCCCAGCCCAGGGCTCAGGACTCTTTCCCAGTTGAAATGTCCACCTTTTCTCCCACACCCCACTCCTGTCACTCAGATTCCGTCTCCCAGCCTTTGAGGCTTGTCCCTTCCCCTGGCAGAGGACTGAGGGTCCCTTCTAGGGACCAGCAGCTATAAGTCACCCCTGCCCTGAGGGGCCAGGTAAGTGTTGACTGGAAGATGGAGAGACAGACATATGGATGGGGACACAGGTGGATGGATAGACGGCTCGAAGGATGGAAGGGTGGGTGGAGGGTAGATGAGGGAAAACAGGTGAAGGTCTTAGAACAAGGCCTGACACACAGTAAGCAATCAATTAAGTGTTACCTTTTGATGGGCTGGGGGAGGGAGTTGAGGGGTAGACAGTGCAACGGATGAATGCCTAGGTGGTAGGAGGATGGCTGAATGAATGAATGAATGAATGAAGCCATGATGGGTAAGTGAATACGTAGGCAGACTAGGTAGGTAAATAAGTGCTCACATCAATATGTCAACAAATGGTTGGGTGGATTGAGGAATGGACAGATGGAAGGATGGGTGAATGATGGATGATGGATAAATCTATGGGTCTACGGATGGATGATGGGTGATGTATTAATAGATGAATGGATGGATGGAGAGACAGACGGATGGATGAATAGAAAAACATATTATAGATGGTGGATGTAAGGATGGATGGATGGATGATGGATGGATGGATGTAAGGATGGACAGAGGGATTATGAATATATGAGTGGTGGATGGATGGATAGATGGATGCATGGATGGATGACCATGCACATGGATGGATGAACAGATGGATAGACGGATATGTGGACAATTGTCCCTGTGATTCCCACACCCAACAGGGCTGCAGGCCACCACTTCCAAGGCCTGGTTGGCTCACAGGGGCTGCACTTCCAGGCTTGGATGCAGCCATCTGCTGCCCTCTGGGTCTCAGTCTCTCTCCACATTCTTGGGGGGACACGAGGGGGCCCAGAGTCTGCTACGCTGCCCCCTCTCACACCACCCCCATTCCTCCTCCTCAGGAAGGGCCGGTCCAGGAGCAACGAACAAGGTGCAAGATGCAAAAAGGTAATTAATCTACGATGGGGAGAGGAGTGTTAATACCTTGAAGACACAGGGGACACACTGTCAGCTCCCACCAATTAGTGGCCGAAACCCATGTGGGTGCTTCTGGTGCTGCGGCCGAGTTGATTACTCTAATTAATTTTGCATCGACCCGCATGGATCTGCTGGGGAGCGCTGACTGGCCTGGGAGATGGATGCTGCCAGCCGGCCTGTAGCCCCCCCCAGCCCCTGGCTCCCCACCCCGTAGCCACTCGGCCCCTCCTTCCCCGTCCAGTCTGCAAGGTCAAACGCCTCCCCCCACCACAGACCTCCTGCATCCAGCCCACTGCCCAGGACACACCTGGACCTACGGAACAGGGTGGAGGCACAGCCAGGAGCCTGTTTCCCTGTGACAGTGGTTGGAGAGGAGCTGAAGGCATCGTCCAGGGCTGACAGGGACCCCTCAGTGGGCCTGGATACAGTTCATGGCCACTGAGGGCTGCCCGATGGGAGAGCGTATGGGCTCAGTGTTTGCAGCTAACAAAGCTTCTCCCTGCCTTGGCTTCCAGTGACAGCCAGACTCTCCTTCCGCCGTGCATGGGGGACCTCCCTCAATCAGGGGGTTTTAGTTTCCCATTCCTGAGATAACAAATTGCCACCAAGATAGTGGCTTAAAAACAACACAGCCCTGGAGGTCAGAGGCCTCACGGGGCTGAATCCCGGCGTGGGCAGGGCCGGTCCTTCCGGAGGCTCCAGGGCAGCATCGGTTCCCGCCTTTTCCAGCTTCTAGAGGTGCCGCACCCCTGGCTCCCGGCCCCTCCTCCATCCTCACAGCCAGCAGGGCAGCATCTCCCGTCTCTCTCTGCCTCTGACCCCCCGCCTCCCTCTTATAAGGACCTTGTGATGACGCTGGGCCCCCTGGGGAATCCAGGGTCATCTCCGTCTCAGGGACCTTAACTTAATCCCGCCTGCAAAGTCTCCTCTGCCCCGTGAGGTGACAAGTCCACAGGTACCAGGACCAGGACGGGGACGTCTTTGTAGGGCTGTTATTCTGCCGAACCCAGGCAGGTGTCCCCATGCAGAGGCAGAGCAGTTCCCTAGATCTGGTCAGAAGCTGGATACAGCCATGCCTGAAGGGACTGTTGAAGTTGTTGGGATGAACAGAAAGCCAAGACGGGAGCTCACCAACATATCCAGAGAAAACAACGTGACTACTGACACCCTCCCCCAGCCTCCTCCCCCTTTCCCCATCGTGGGGCTGAATGGCAGCAATGCCAATGTTCGGTTTAGAATCACCAGAGAGGATTTTGTTGTTTACAGCTAGATGCATCTTTATATATAGATACACCTATGTAACCTTCATCCCAATGAAGAGCTACAGCGTCTCCATCCCCAGAACGCTCTGTCGTGCCCCCAACCAGTCTATATCCCCTGGAAGTCATCACTACCCTGGTCTCCATCACCAAGAATCAGTTTCACCTGTTCTCGAAATTCATATAAATGGAAGCGGCTGTGTGTTCTTTTGTGACTGGCTTCTTTGACTTAACAACACATCTGAGAGACGCATCCATGTGCACTTTTTCCTTGCTCTGTGGTCTTCCATTGTATGCGTACCCCATATTTATTTATCCCTTCTACTGGGGATATTTGGGTTTGATGGACATCAGATTATGTCCAGTTTGGGGCTCTCATGAACAAATCTGTTATGAATGATCTCCAACAAGTCTGTTTTTGTGGACATGAGCCCTCATCTGTCTGGGGCATTCACTCAAGAGAAGAATTGCTGGGACATGGGATAAAGAGACATGCCCGGACTTCTATGTGGTGGGACCACCTTATACCCCCACCAGCAGGAGATGGGAGGTCTCACGCCTCTACTACAGAGAGGACGGACCAGCAGTCAGGAGACTCAGCAAGAAGACATGAACACTATTTTCTAGCAAATGGTAGTCATCTCAGATCTGCTTTCACCTAAGGATGATTAAAAATACGGATAGGGGCTTCCCTGGCGGCGCAGTGGTTGAGAGTCCGCCTGCCGATGCAGGGGGCGCGGGTTCGTGCCCCGGTCCGGGAAGATCCCACGTGCCACGGAGCGGCTGGGCCCGTGAGCCATGGCCGCTGAGTCTGCGCGTCCGGAGCCTGTGCTCCGCAACGGGAGAGACCACAACGGTGAGAGGCCCACGTGCCGCAAAAAAAAGAAAAAAAAAAAGAAAAAAAAAGCCAGCCACCTACTGAGCCCCAAAGAAATCCCAATCCATTCCTAAGAGTGGGAAGAACGCTGGTGATGTTTGTCAACCACAATGAATAAAACTAGAAATAAAAACCAAAGTCTTAAAAAGAACTAATTCTCGGATCAAAACAATTCCAGAGTACTTGAAAAATTATGAGAATGAAACTCTTCACCCCAAAATCTACGGGTGATGGCCAGGCACAAATCCATTGCCTTAAAACGCTTTTATGGCTAAAGGAAAAAACAGTGAATATAAATAAAGTCAGCATCTCAAGAAGACAACAACCCCAAAACAGAGCTAATGAAAGCAGAGGAATAAATTAATAAAGATAAAAGCCAAAAATAACCAGTTAGAAAAGAGAAACACAGCAGAATTAATAAATAAATCCCACGGCTGCTTCTCTGAAAAAAAAGGAAAACACTCTAAAATAGATAAACCTGCTGGTGGAATCAAGAAAGAGAGAGAGAGAAGAAACACAAATGAGAATTAGGAATGAAAGACAGGCTATGAAACCATAAATACCGAGGATGTTTAGCTGCACAAAGATAAAACGATGGAGGATCCTATGCTAATGAACGTGAAAACTGGGACGAAATGGATGATTTTCTTGGAAAAACGTAAACTCTCTAAATTGACCCCAAAAGTAGCAGAACACAAGGAAAAACATGAGAGAGCTTTGCCCTAAGGTGAAGCCATGGGTCTCTACCCAAAATACTTGAAAAAAGATGTTCTAACAAATACTTGTTCATGAATGTTTACAGCAGCCTGATTCACAGCAGCCCAAACTGGAACAGCCCGAGTGCCCATCAACAGATGATAGATAAACACCACGTGGTCCCTCCACACAGGGGACTGTCACTCAGCCGTGAAAAGGAGAGAAGCCCTGACACTCAATAACATGTGGACGGACCCTGAGAACACGATGCTCAGTGAGAGAAGCCAGACGCAGAGGGACACACAGGGTGAGATTCCATTGATGGGAAACGTCCAGAACAGGCTGATCCACAGACACAGAGAGTGGGTTCCTGGTTGTCAGGGGCTGGGGGTGATGCTAATGAGGTAGGGGTTTTCCACTGGGGTGCTGTGATATTGAAATTAATAATAATAAATATATATTTGGCCTTTGTCCCTGTTCCTGATACAGAGCTCGTAAAATGCTGGAATTTCCTAAGTGACAAGAGAAATAGAGGGGCCTTGTGGGAGTCACAATAAACCCCTTTCAACTAGCCTGAGTTTATGTTAATGAGGTGACTTTTGGACTGTCCCTAAGGACAGGGAACCAGTAATTAAAGGATGGGAACTTTCAGCTCCACCCCCCAGACCTCTGGAGAGGGGGCAGGGCCTGGAGGTTGAGTTCACCATCACCAACAGCCAGTGATTTAATCAATCATGCAACAACGAAGCCTCATAAAAACCCAAACGGACGGGGTTCAGACAATTTCTGGGTTGTTGAACACATGAAACACATGGGCTCCCAGGAGGATGGTCCCTGGAACATGGAAGCTCCGAGCCCTTCTGACATACCTTGTTCTAGGCATCTCTTCCATGTGGCTGTTCCTGAGTCGTATCCTTTTATAAGAAACAGGCGATCTAGTACGTAAACTGGTTTCCTGAATTCTGGAAGCCACCCTAGGAAATTAATCGAAGCTGAGGAGGGGGTCATGGGACCCTTGGGTTTATAGCACAGGTGACAGCCCGGATTTTTCCATTGCCATCTGAAGTGGGGGCAGTCCTGTGGGACTGAGCCCTTACCTGTGGGATCTGACGTGGTCTTCAGGTAGATGGTATCAGAACTGAGTTAAGAGACTTCCCTGGCGGTCCAGCGGTTAGGACTCCGTGCTCTCGCTGCCGAGGGCTGGGGTTCAATCCCTGGTCAGGGAACTAAGATCCCACAAGCCTCGTGGTGTGGTCAAAAAATTAAAAAAAATAAAAATAAGAGTTCAACTATTAAAAAAAAAAGAAAAGAACTGAGTTAAATCTAGGACATTCAGCTGGTGTCTCCCAGTTTTTTGGTGTGGGGAAAAACCTCCACACCTTTGCTGGCAAAAAGTAAACTGGCCTGCGGAGAGCATGGTACACTGGTTTTCTTTGCGGCACGCGGGCCTCTCACCGCTGTGGCCTCTCCCGTTGCGGAGCACAGGCTCCGGACGCGCAGGCTCAGCGGCCGTGGCTCACGGGCCCAGCCGCTCCGTGGCACGTGGGATCTTCCCGGACCGGGGCTCGAACCCGCGTCCCCTGCGTCGGCAGGCGGACTCTCAACCACTGCGCCACCAGGGAAGCCCCATACACTGGTTTTGAAACGAGCGAGAGCCAGTGGTTGCCTGGCATTGTGAATGCACTAAACGCCACCGAATTGTACACTGTACAACGGCTAATTGTGCTGTGTGGACGTCACCTCAATTTTTAAACATACGAAACAAACAAAAAAAGAGATGGTGCCTGACGGAGATGGTTTCACAGGTAAGTTCCTTCAAGGTTAAAGAAAGGAGAAGTCAGCGTGATTCCATTTAACTATCCCAAAGCCTGGGAAAATGAGAAACACCCCTCAACGAGGTAACTAGTGTCCCGTGCCCCCTCCCCGTTCACGTCCCCTCAGAACCTCAGAATGTCACCTTATTTGGAAATAGGGTCTTTGCAGATGTAATTAGCTGAAAATGAGGTCATACTTGGAGTAGGATGGGCCCTAAATCCAATTTGATAAGAAGTGCATGTGAAGTCAAAGGCAGAGATCTGAATTACGCTGCCAAACCCAAGGGACGCCAAGGATTACCAGAGGCCCCAGAAGCTTGCAGAAGGACAAGAAACAGACTCTCCCTCAGATACTTCCAGAAGCCACCAGCCCTGATGACACCTTGACCTCAGATTTCTGGTCCTCAGGCAGTGAGGGAATACATTTCTGTCATATTAAGTCACCCCATTTGTGGTACTTTGTTACGGCTGCCCAGGAAATTCATATGGCCCCCATGATCTTAACAATATCAGCAGACCCCAAGATTAAACCTGCCAAAGATAAAAGGAAAAATAAATCTGCAGACCACCTCCACCCATTAAAACTGCAAAAGGACAAAATAAATTAAAAAAAAAAATTCATCTCATCCAGGTGAATCCAGAGATATTGGAAGAAAAAACACCCCACCGTCATCAATTAAAGCTGGTTCCAGGATGGCAGAAGCTAGTCAGTGTTAGAAAATCTATTCAAATAAAAATAGACTTCACCGTCTTAATAGATTGGAGGAAATGAACCAAGGGCTCCTCAGGAGATGCCACAAACACTTGCCAGAGGTTCTAGGTAAAACGGGAAAAGGAGACTACCTTTAACGTGATGAAGAAATGGACAGATCTGCCGGCATTGGCATCGTTGTTAACCACACGAAATCTTCACAGAAGTCTCCGAGAGAGAGGTTCCCAATAGCGTCTTCTAGTTTTTTCACTGGGGACCCACATGTGTCTTGGGAACAGGGAGCTGGGCATGAGGTCCATTCTAAACCCCGGGACCTGCACCAGGTAACCCCAAATTCCTGAAGCCTGCACCTCAAGAGTGAGGGCTGAATGGGATGGCGAGGTCCTTCTGATGGGCTCATGCCCCCTTCTGTTTTCCACGAAGCTTTCCCGTAAATCCCTGCAATGGAAGATAATTTGTCAACATGGTCAGGGTGGGTTGACTCCACCGCGGAAGTGCTAGCCAGCTCCATAGGGCAGGATAACAAAATAGCCCTCGTTAATAACGGAAGGGGCGGTAACACTTGAATCAATGCCCACGGGGGCTGTAAAATCAGGGTACAGCTGAAATAGGAAACGAAATCACTCATTGCTATTTTGGGATGGTGTCATTGGATTGCGGAAACCCCAAGAGAGTTTATAAAGAGCCATCAAGGTGTTAACGATAATTACAGTGTAAATACGCAGAACCAACAGGAGCTTTCCACAGACTGGCAACAACGGGATGACAAGCTGTGGAAGACAGTAAAATGGAGATAAATAAATCCCAGGTGGAATAAATTTCTAAACATAAGGAATGAAAGCACAGATGTATCGGAAAGACAAAGAACAATCTGAGGATAGTCAGATGTATATCATTTGGTGGAGAGGAAGGCTTCCTTAGCAAGAGACCAAAGGCAGAAAGTATAAAGAGACAAATTGGGCTAAAAATAAAACACCGGAAGCAAAAATAGAAAGCGGTTAACAAACCTAGAAAAATATGAAAACATGAATGGCAACGTTCGTGTCTTCAATCTGTAAAGAGATCTTACAACTTAAGAAAAAACTTAGGTTTTTTCCCCAATGGAAAATGGGCAGAACATTACAGAAGCAGTGACAAATGACCCAAATGAGATAAGATGATTAAAATAAGATGCTATGTCCTCCATATTAGGGCAGCAACACTAAAAAGAATAATGATACCCACCACTGGAACAGATGTGGGTGTCGACAGCCTCTCAATGAGATGATTTGGTGACAATTCTGAGAAGGTTTCTTTTCAAATGACTGTCCTTTAACTTGTGAAACCATCAGAGAAGATGTGGTACAGATATTCATCACAGGATCGCTCTTAACAAGAGAAAATTATTATAAAGCCTTAAATGAGAGGTGGCTAATTCAATAAAATTGGATAGTCAGAAAGTTAACCATAGGGACTTCCCTGGTGGTGCAGTGGTGAAGACTCCACGCTCCCAATGCAGGGGGCCCGGGCTCGATCCCTGGTCAGGGAGCTAGATCCCACATGCATGCCGCAACTAAGAGTTTGCATGCCGCAACTAAGGAGCCCGCCTGCCGCAACAAAGACCCAGCACAACCAAAATAAATAAAAGTAAATAAATATTTTTAAAAATTTAACCAGAGAATCACCATATGACTCGGCAATTCCACTCCTCGGGATGTACCCCAAAGAATTGAAAACAGATGTTCAAACAAATATGTGACCACATGTGTTCTCAGCAGAATGATTCACATTTGCTAAAAGGTAGAAACGGCCCAAACACCCATCCGTGCTTTATGGATAAACAATGTGGTCCCTCCACACACGGGAGCATCACTCAGTTGTGAAAAGGAGTGAAGCACGGACACTCGCTGCAGTGTGGACGGATCTTGAGAACACGATGCTCAGTGAGAGAAGCCAGACACAGAAGGACACACACAGGGTGTGATTCCACTGATGGGAAACGTCCAAAACAGGCAGATGCGCAGACACAGAGTGGATTCGTAGTTGCCAGGGACTGGGGGAGTGACTGCTCATGGGGAGGGGGTTTCTCTTCTGGAATTTGATAGTGAAGTTGGTTGCACGACTCTGAATATGCTAGAAACCATTGAATTGCACACTTTACAATGCTTAATTTTATGGTATGTGAATTTCATCTCGATCTTAAAAAAGAGGAAAAGGAAAGAAACTCAGGTCAGCAAGCAAAATATTGTTAGCAAAAATTGTAGAAAAGATGGATATCTGCTGGCCTAAAAATATCCTCAATATTACATTAAGTGGGAAGAAAGACTGAAAAACATTTTGATTCCCTGTTTATAAAAATGGGTGTATTCATATCCCTAAGCATATCTGCATGAAAAAAAGCCTGAACTATTATGGATCAAAAGAAGAGAGATCTAGGGCTTCCCTGGTGGCGCAGTGGTTGAGAGTCCGCCTGCCGATGAAGGAGACACGGGTTCGCGCCCCGGTCCGGGAAGATCCCACGTACCGCGGAGCGGCTGGGCCCGTGAACCATGGCCGCTGAGCCTGCGCGTCCGGAGCCTGTGCTCTGCAACGGGAGAGGCCACAACAGTGAGAGGCCCGCGTACCGCAAAAGAAGAGAGGTCTAAATGTGATATGAAATACTGCATGGGATTCTGGAACAGAAAAAGGATATTACGAAAAACCTGGTGAAATACAGATCAAGTCTATAAGATATAAATGTGTTAATTTCTCGGTCGTAACACACACACATCAGTGAAAAGATGTTTCCATGAGGGTAGGGGCTGGGGTGGGGTTCCCTGCCTTATCTTTGCAACTTTTCTGTATGTCTAAAATTATTCCAAAATACGAAAAAACTTTTTTTTTTTGGTGCCTAAACCTGAGAATTTTTTTTTAAGGGAGAGAACTGCTGTTTCAGTTCTAAGGCATGAAATTACCAATGATTAGATTTTCTCCGTTCTTTTCAATATTTTCTAATTATTTCTGATCCTGGTGACATATTACTTTTTTAATCAGAAAGAGCTGCTAATCTTTTCGTGCAGATCACAGACAATGTATGAAGCCATTTTTGCAAACTTCTTTAATATTTAGGTACAATTATTTTCCACAAATGTACATGTCTGTGTGGGAGAAATCTTGAAAGGTCTCTCTCTGGAACGGTGGGATGGATACTTTTGGTTGTAGGGGATGATGACCCTCATTTTAATACATTTTTGCCACCACAGACAGGCAGGGTTTGTGTAATAAAAAATAATAACGGGATTTATTTTTCTACCCACGAATTTCCCCCATGGCCTCCTGTGAATTTTCCCAATGACCTTTCCCAATACCCACAGTAATTGATCCTTAATCAGATATTCAAATGTGTGCTTCGAGGGAAGACACAGTGATTCGGCAACTTTGATGATGAAGAATATTTCTTTGCCTTCCTCTCCCACCCTGCCTGCTGCTACTTGCCTCCTAGCCCCCCTGCCCCCCAGCTTTCCCAGCCCAGCCCCCTTTGCCCCCTGCCCCACTGGAGTCTTGCAAATATCTTTTGGTTTTAAGAGTTCCCCAGGGAAGCCTTGTTCTAAATGAGGTGTAAAAATCTAAGCGGCACACACACACACAAAAAATAGCGAGAGGCTGGAATCAATACCCTCTTCACAGCTGCATCGATTAACAACCATATTCTTCATTTATTAATTATGAAGGGGGATTTCAGAGCCGCCATCTCCTTCTTTTGCTGTGACATGGCGGCCCCCCATCCCTGCTTCCGGCGGCTGCCCCCCTCACCTGAGGCCACCCTGGGTCTGGGGCCCGTGGTACCCTGGCTCTGCATCCCCCAGGCCTGGGAGAAGAGGAGGGAGACAAACACCTGCCCCCACCTGCCAGTCCAGCCAGGAACAGAGAGCTTGGGAATCAGTCTTGCAGCAAATGATTCTAATTTCTTGGCTTCTTTGCTGCTTTATTCCCCCGGTCTTCCCCCTTAGAACAGAAGCTCCGTGAGGGGCCTCACCAGCTTTTTCCCTGCCGTGTTTCAATAAAGATCTGCTGAGTGATCCTGCAGGTGGAGTCCAAAGAGACAGGGCAGCCGGGGTGGGGGCAGTGAGTGTCAGCCCTTGTCTGGGCTGAACATGGTTGTTACACGAGAGCAAAATGTCCTTGGTCTGGGAACTCATGGGGCGGGGGCCAGCCCAGACTCACCTTTATCTCCACAGGGCAGCATCACCATGGCCCAGAAAGGACCACGGAAAATGCCTGTGGTGGATGAATGAACGGGTGAATTGATAAATAGATGGGTGGGTGGGTGGGTGGGTGGATGGGTAAGTGGATGGACAGGTGGATGGAAGGGTGAATGAATCAGTGGACGGGTAGGAGGGTGGTTGGATGGGTGGGTGAGTAGGAGGGTTGATGAATGAATGGGTGTGTAAATGGATGGGTGGATAGATGGGCAGATGGATGTGTGTTTGGGTGGAAACTGGATGGTGGGAGGAAGGATGAGTGGATGGCTAAAAGGATAGATAAATGGAGGGACGACTGGACGGATGAATAGGTAAGTGCATGGGGAGGCAGGTGAATGGTTTGGTGGACAGATGGTTGGATGGATGGATACAAGAATAAAGTGGATGGGTGAATGGGTGGAATAGATGGGTGAATCACTAGGTGGATGGATGGGTCATTGGGTATGTTGGTGAATGCATGGATTGTTGACGATATGGGTGGCTGGATAAAGGGATAAACAAATGGATGTATTTATGGATGGGTGAGTTGGTGAACGCATGCAAGATGGGTGAAAGGTTTGGTGAATGTATGGATGGGTGGAAGGGTAGGTGGGTGAGTGGTTAGGTAGATGAGTGAATAGGAGTGTAATGTGTGGGAGAATGGCTAGACAAATGGGTGGATGGGTGGATGGGTGGATGGATGGTTGGGTGGATAGATCAGTGGCTGGATGAATGGGTGGATAGAAGGATAGATAAGTGGATGGATGAATGGGTGGAATAGACACGTGAATCACTAGGTGGATGGATGGATGGATGGATGAATGGATGGATGGATGGATGTGTGGATAGAAGGATAGATAAGTGGATGGATGAATGGGTGGAATAGACACGTGAATCACTAGGTGGATGGATGGATGGATGGATGGATGGATGGATGGATGGATGGATGGATGAATGGGTGGGTGGATGGATGGGTGGATGGACTGATAGGTGGATGAATGGATGGGTGGATGGGTAGGTGGGTGAGTAGATGGCCAGATGAGTGAATAGGGGTGTAATGTGTGGGGGAATGAATAGACAAATGAGTGGATGGATGGATGGGTGGATGGATGGATGGATGGGTGGCTAGAAGAACAGATAAATGGATGGATGAATGGGTAAGAGGCTGGGTGGGTAAATCAATGGGTGAGTAGGCAGAAGCACTGACGGATGGATGGAAGAATGGAGGAGGCATTGGATGAACGGGTACGTTGGTGAATGTATGGCTTGTTGCCTGTCTGGGTGGATGGGTGGGTGGGTACTGGACGAGTGTCTTGGCGAAAAGGCAGATGGGTGGGTGGGTTGAGTGAATTGATGAGCAGGTGGATGGACGAATACTCTGATGGGCACGCTGGTGAATGTGTGGATGAGTGGGCACGTGGGTGGGTGAACAAAGGTGCTTAAGTGGGACTATTCTGCACCGGTTACTCTCTTTCCGAGTATTTACTGTACCTGTGCAGGTGCTGTGAGAGGAGAGCTCCTGCTGGCTCAGGAGCAGCAAGCGATTCTCAGAATAGGACGGCATGGGGGTCGGGGGAGGGGGGGAGGGGAGGCCTATGGCAAAGTGTCGCAAGAAGCAGAAGTAGCCACTGGACTTGGAGCTGGCAGCAGGGCCAGGCCTGGGAGGGGAAGAACAGGATTCTAGACAAGGAGAGATGCTCGCAGGGGTGGGAAGCCTGAGACCAGCCTCTGCTCTCCCAGCCCGCCCTCCTTCCAGAGGGACCCCCTGACACCGAGCTGGCCCCTCCCCGCCCCACACCTTCCAGGGCCCCACCCCCCGCCCCGGCTCTGTGCACACTGCACCTCCCCCATTCCCTTGCCCTGTCTGTGCCCTCCAGCCCCCACCTTCTCCGGGACCATTGCTGGAGGAGAGGGGGCGGCCCTGCGCGGGGTGCTGGGGTGCAGAGCCTCGGGCAGCGGGAGCTGTCAGCGCCGGATCGTGGGGAGGGGCGCCTCCGCTCGAGGTCGATGGGAGAGGGGGGCCTGGGCTGTGGTTTACACTGAATCCACGAAAATCACCGAAGCTTGAAAAGTGCTCAATACTCCATCGATCGCTCTCTGCTGATCGGCGCGGCCGCCGCAGTGGGCTGGGGGCAGGGACCGGGCCAGCAGACCGGTCTCCCACCGCAGAGGCCCCACGCGCCCGCCCCCACCCACCCCGGGGCCTGGGGAGAGCATCCCCCGGTGCACGTGCAGACCCCCAAATCCTTCCCCGGCTGTTGTGGGTGATATGAAATTAAGACAGAAAACCTGGCTCGTCCACTGCTGGGCTGTGTGACCTTTGTGCGTTTCTAACCTCTCTGGGCCTCAGTTGCTGCCTCTGTAAAATGGGTGTGGTAACCCGTACCCCAATGAGAATTCCTGACTTACTTGCTGTCTATGGCTTCTGCATCTCCTCCCATCTTTGGGGTGCTTCTCCTCTCCTTCTCAGCTGGGGGGAAGGGTTTCAGGCAGAGGGAACAGCATGTGCAAAGGCTTGGAGGCTGGATGCCACATGGGGCGTTCAGGACAAGCGACTGGGACCTGTCTTTGGAAGGAGGGTGCACGGTGTTTGTGGCAGCTTTAGCTTTTAATCCCGGAGGTAAAAGAGAGCCTCTGGAGGATTTGGAGTGACAAGTGGCTCAGCAACTTTCCCCCCAAAGCTATGCCTCGGTCCTGGCATGGCCTGGCCTCCCCTGCCCCACCCCCAGGGCGCACTGGTCACCACTTCCTGCCCTAACCTCACACTGGCTCCCCCAGAGACCTTTCAAGGTCAGCTCTGAACTGGCCCCTCCCCTGCTCTAAGCCCTCCCATAGCTCCCCGACGCTGGTCCAGGCACCTTAGCTGGACAGCAGCCTGTGACATGCCCCATTGCACGTCTAGCCACACGCCAGCCAGCCAGCGGTGCTCCAGCTGCCCCAGCTGCTGTCACTCATGCTCTCATCCCACCCGGACTTTGTCTTCCTGCTAGGAGTTCTGTCCCCACCCAGTGCACCTACTAAAGCCCTCCTCATCCTCCAAGCCCCACCCCGGGGCCTCCTTTGGGCTGTGTCTGATTCTGTGTCTCGCAGTCATGATTGAGGGGGTGCTGGGGGGCATTTGTAGCAGACACTGGGGTGGGGGCTTTGGGGACACAAAGCCGGAACCTTCCTCCCACAGTCAGGGAAGCTGAGGCCCACCTGGGGGGGTCCTACCCCCCCTCAGCTCCCTCTTGCCTTTGAACCCAGTCCCCAACCCACCACCCGTGTGACCCCACCTGACCGGTTCCCAAGAGGTAAACAGAAAAGAGAAAAAAAGAGAAGAGACAAGTGAAGGGGCTTCCCTTCCCCCACTCCTTTCACCGGACCACCCCCTTTCTGGTCTCTTCCATGAGTCCCCCCTCACCCACCCTGGAGTCTCAGCACCACTTCAGGACCCCCATCTGACCTCTGCTGGAACAGGGGCTGCCCTCTCCCCGCCCCTGCATCCTTCTCCTCAAAGGTCAGGCAGTTAATTTCATTCCTGTGTATCTCTCACACCTCGATGATTAATAATTGAAGAAAATGTATTTCTTTGGGGGCCCAGAATAAATCAGAAATAAGTCCAGCATTCACATGCTGCTTAAGGGCTGGGGATGCCTGGGGCGGGGGGGAGGAAGAGGCAGGAGATGGGGGTGTGGGCTTCTGAGGGTCTAGCAGCCGTGAGGATACTCAACAATCATTTCAAAATCATCATCATAACAGCAACAGCAAGTTCACTGAAGACTTGCTCTGCATAGAGAGGCACTGTGCTTGAAAGAAATGAGCTCGCTACCCCCATTTTATAGACAAGGAAACTGAGGCCCAAATCAGGAAACTGTCTTGCCCAAAGTCACACAGCTGGGATTCAAACTTAGGTGGGTCCTGTGCCGTACCTGGGGCCCTGTCCAGGACCCCTTCTGGTATATTCCCCTCAATTGGGGTCTTGAGGCCCATGTGGGGTTGGATAGAGGAGGCTTGGCCCCATATGGGGTCTGTTTGCTGCCCCAGGACTTGCCACATGGAAGTTAATGAGGTCAAAAGTCACCAAGGTACACCCATGTTCACAGCGGCATTATTCCCCATAACCCAAAGTTTTGGTGTTCATCAACGGATGACAGGTAAAGGAAATGTGGTCCATCCATACGATGGAATTGTTACATACTACTCAGCCGTAATAAGAGTGAAGCACTGACACTTGCTACAACATGGATAAACCTTGAGGACATGATGCTCAATGAAATCAGCCAGACACGAAAAGACAAATACTGTCTGATGCCGCTCACAGGAGGTCCCTGGAGAGTCAGATCCACAGAGACAGGAAGTAGATGGTGGGGGCCAGGGTCTGGGGGAGGGGGTGGAGAGTCAGTGTTTCACGGGGACAGTTTCAGTTTCACAAGATGAAAAGATTTCTGGAGACAGATGGTGGGGATGGTTGAACAACAATGTAAATGTACTTAATGCCACTGAACTATGCACTTTAAAGTGGTAAATTTTGTTATGTATGTTTTACCACAATTTTTAAATTTTCTTAAAAAAAAGGAACAAAGCACTGACACACACTATAACATGGATGAACCCTGAAATCATGAAGCTCAGAGAAAGAAACCAGACACAAAGGGCCACATAGTGTGTGACTCCATTTATATGAAATGTCCACAATAGGGAAATTCAGAGACAGAAAGTGGATTAGTGGTTGCCAGGGGCTGGGGGAGGGGCGGCGGAGGAGTGGATGGTGGCGGGGTGATGGCTACTGGGGACAGGGTTTTAGTTTGGGGTAGTTTAGTTTAGCTACACAGTAGTAGTGATCACACAACATTGTGTATGTACTAATTACCACTGAATTGTACACTTTAAAAGGGTCTGTTATATGAATTTCACCTCAACTACAAAGAACAATATACCATGAGGGCTGCCCATTCCCATCTCTGGGCATCTGTCTATGTTTTGGTGATACTGCCTCCCCTCCCCACCCCTGAGGTGGGGTAACAAACTTTAAATGCTTTTTATCCAGTTTCAGACATGCGGCAGTGGGGGGGGGGTCTTTATTTTCCACGTTCTGATCCCCCACTGATTTCATCCTGTTCCACTTACCCTGTGCTATTTTGCTGTTTGCCAAAAGAACATGTGCTGGGGGACTTCCCTGGTGGCGCAGTGGTTAAGAATCCGCCTGCCAGTGTAGGGGACACAGGTTCCAGCCCAGGTCCAGGAAGATCCCACATGCCGCGGAGCAACTAAGCCCGTGCGCCACAACTGCTGAGCCTGCGCTCTACAGCCCTCGAGCCACAACCACTGAAGCCCGTGCTCCACGAGCCCGTGCTCCACAACAAAGAAAAGCCACTGCAATGAGAAGCCCGCGCACCGCAACGAAGAGTAGCCCCCCTCTTGCCACAACTAGAGAGAGCCTGCACACAGCAACGAAGACCCAATGCAGCCAAAAATAATAAATAAATAAATAAATTTATTTTTTTTTTAAAAAAAGAACATGTGCTGGGACTAGCCTTGCTTCCCAAGGGAAGGGGATTGATAAAGAGATGTCTCCTCCTTGGGGGTAATCCTGGGTGGGTATTAGAGGTGATGGAGGAGGAGAAATTTTAATGACATGGAAAGATACCCATGTGATAAAGTGAAAGACACTGACCACATGACAGCCGGAGGTCACATGAGCCCATTTTGGTAAACCCTCGGGCCTCTGTCAGCATTTCCTTGGGATCCTAGCCCAGAGCCAGTTGTATGGAACAATGTCCTGAGACCATGCAGAAGGCCACCACCATATCTGCCTCCCTCCCTGCCCACCCAGTGAATCAAATAATGTCCTCCGGAAGTCATGTCCACTCGGAACCTCAGAATGTGGACTTATTTGGAAATTTGGAAATACAATCTTTGCCGTTGTAATTAGCTAAGATGAGGTCATCCTGAATTAGGGTGACCCTTAAATCCAGTGACCGGTGTCCTTATGAAAAGAGGAGAGACACACAGAGACAGAGAGAAGATGGCCATGTGACAACAGAGGCAGAGTCTGCAGTGATGTGGTTACCAGCCAAGGGACGTCAGGATTGCTGACAACCACAGGCAGCTGGAAGAGGCAGTAAGGATCCCCCCTTAGAGCTTTACAAGGGAGCACGGCCCTGTGACACCTTGATCTCAGAAGGAGGGAGGGGCCTCGATCCTCCAGACATGCTTGCCTCATTTTTCCTGTTTCCTCATCTGTAAAATGGGGATACATTACCCAAATGCACAGGATTTTGAAGAACCTGTACTCTTGCACGTGCAAAGCACTTAGTGAAGTCTAGCTCTCTGTCAATGCTCAATAAATATTGTGAAAAAGATGAATCTGAGGCAGAAAGAAGCGAGGGGGAGGAGTGGAGACCACCCTGAATTTGTAACAGGTGCAGTCTCCGAGCCAGTGACTTTTCCTCTCTGGGCCTCAGGGTCCCCATCTGAGAACAAAACATGGTTGATGCCAACTTAGAAACAAAGAGTTTAATGGGACACCTCGCAGACCCCAACCGGGCAGGTGCTACTTTACCTCACGGTACAGGTGGGAACCCTGAGGCCGGAGCACCCCTGCCCCAGGCCACTCAGCCGGTGGGTGGTGGGGACAGGGTGCTGCCCCGGGGTGGCCCCTGCATGCACCTCCGGGATGAAACTGGGCACCAACGGGCTCCTTTGGCTGGGATGTTGGGAGATTATAAGTGGATGGTCCAGCGCTGGATGAACGTTGAGCTGCTGCTGCTGCTGCTGTTGTTGTAGTTATTATTATTGAAAGGAGCAGGAGGGGAGGAGGTGGCGGATGGCGGGGCACCACCCCCCCTTAAGCCCTTTTCCGAGCTTATTAAGAGCCTCGGGCCGCTGCGATCGATGGCCACTGGGCGCCGGCTGCAGCATCCCTCCCGGCCGCGGGCCGCGCATGCGCACGGGTGCCGGATTGATCGTGGCCGCCTCGGATCCATCGCGCGTCGGCCCGCCCCTCCTCCCGGCCCGCGTTGCCCAGCAACAGCAGCTCGGCGCGCTCCCATTGGCCGGCGGCGCGCGGGGCTACCCGGCTGCGCGTGGTCAGTTGGTCAGCGCGGCCGCGGCGTGGCCGAGGGCCTGGCTCCGGGCGAGGGTCGATGCCGCCTCCCGCCTGACCTTTCCCGGCGTGGGGAGGGAGATGCAGGCGGGAAGGGGGCCTGGGGAGGATGGAGCAACCCGGCCCGTCTTGGAAAAAAGTTTATTGACCCGTGTCTTATCTCGGGGACGCACGGCTTCCTGAGGTGGGGGCGACTGAATAGCCAGGGTAAGGGGTGAGGAGGCGGGGCGAGGACCCCTCCCCAGCTCTCCCCTGGCCCCAGCATGCACGGGACTGCATCTGCGAACTCTACCTGGCCATCTCCCTGGACTGGCTGGCCCCATTCCCTTGCTGGGAAAACCAAGACTCGTAAGAGCGCAGTGGCTTGCCTGGTTCACAGGTCATAGGATGAAGGTGGGCCTGCCACCCAGAAAGTGTGGCTCAGGGGCTTTGGATTCTTTCTGCCACATCTGTGTGACCACTAGTCACCCCCCCCCCAAAGGAGATAGAAACATTTATCCCGTGCTTACTGGGTCCTACACACTGGCTGCCCCTGTAAGGAAGGACAATGATTTAAACTATAATATAATGTTGAAATTAAGGGCTCGGGGATGCTGTGGGATCTTCCTGTTTAAAGGGCACCCCCCTTTCACAGAAGTTCAGGGAGGCCCAGAGGCAAGGGTGCAGACTTCAGAAAATACACTGGTTATTTTGAAGGGGGTGGGGGTATGTGTGCTGTCCTAAACCTTCCAGTTAAAAAAAAAATCCCAAAGCGCCCAACAGTCAATTGGGTTTATTAAAATGAACAATTGGATTTTGTCAAAGAAAGCTTTTTTGTAAAACTAAAGATGCTGTTTATAATAAAATGATAGGGTTCCTGGCATGGGGCAAAAAATATTTCTTTGAGGGTGAGAAACAGGAATGAATTATTTGATGCAAATGTGTGATTGTTAAAAAAATTGAATGTACATAACAGTTTTAATATGTATGCTGTACCAAGTCCAGTGCTGAGAGATTTATTTAAATGATCTCAATTAATCTCCCCTCACACACACATCCACAGATCAGCGTTGTTTTGCAGAGGTAGAAACTCTAAATTCAGTTCTGTAACCACTTCAAAAGGAACGGAAGAGGACACAACCATTGGCCACAGGCTCACCCACCTAAAATCAGCTGCGGTCATTCTGCTCAGTCCTCCTCCCTGGCTTCTGTGCACAGTACAGACACGCCATCATATTGCACCCAGTCTCCTTCCCTGGCCTTTGCCTTTCTAATTCTTAGCAGCTGAGGAAGCTTGCATTGACCGGTGGAGTGTGTGGGGTTATTTTTGAAAGCAGATGCTGGAATCCCATTTTTATTTTAACCTGGTTATTGAGTGGGGTGGGGGAGGGAGAGGCTGGCCAATTCGTGTGCAAGGTGAAAAAGCTGCATTTTATCACAGGCTGAGCAATTTTGACAATGGCTGCTTGGGTGTGTGATGTGTGAGTGGTTCCAAGGCAGTCCTGAATGCGTGTGTGTGAGTGTGCAAATGTGGGTGCATTTGAGCGTGTGAACGGAACGGGTGTGAGTGTGTGTATGTGTGTGCACTGTATGAGGGGGTGGGGAGAGAGAGGGGGCAGAGGCTGGTCTGTGCACCTGACCGTGTATTCTTAGTGTGTGTGCACGGGTGTGCGAGGGTGTGTTGGTACGTGTGTGTGGTGGGGGTGCATGCATACGTGTATCTGTGTGTGTGCCTGTGAGTATGTGGATGATGTGCCGGAGTGTGTGGGAGGATGCGTGTATGAGTGCATGCCTCTGCACGTGTGTGTGAGAACTGTGCGTGCCCGTGTGTGAGTGGTTACAGGTTAGATAGGCGTGCGTGTGCTTGGGATCACGTGCCTTGTTGGTGCACATGCATGAGCGCGTGAGGCTGTGTGGCTGAGCCTCTGCCCCACCTGCCTTCCTCGCTCCTGCAAGCTCAGCTCCCAGCTTCCCGAGACCGCTCTGCCCCTGCCCGGCCTCCCTGCCTTCTCTCTGATGCCCCTGCCGCAGGGACGCGGGTCCGCACCTCTTCACTGCTGCCCTGCTCAGTCTCTCACGAGCCTCAGGTGCCCCACTCGGGACAATATGCTGAGATGCATTCATTCCATAAATGTTCACCTCCCCTGGGAGCTGTCTGAGGGCAGGGCCCCACGTCCAAAGCATGGCTCGGTCCTCAGTACCCAGAGCCCAGGACAGGACGACCGGACGAGAGTACGACACCCGTAGATAAGAACAGTGGCCTGGATTGTAGGTGCCCGCACACTGTGCCAAGGGCGGCCGTGGAAACCCCCTTGATGGATGGGGAAACTGAGGCCTAGACAAGAGGTCCCCCCACCCCAGGGATGTGCCTCCCACCCCGACCAAGCACCAGCCCTGCTGGGTGTCAGCTGTCCTGGAACACTTTCCCTGTCGGACCTGGCCCGGCGCATGGATTTCCGCAGCCATCTCTCCATCTGGCAGCTTTATTAACCTGATTCGACCGATCGAGTGATTGACGTGTTTGCTTATTGGCTACTCCTGCCCCTCGAGGGACCCTGACTAGGAGCCCCCCACCTCCATCTCCATCAGCCCAGGAGGACAGGGGACACTAGGACCCTCTCACAGGCCCATCACACACACAAACAATTACTCACAATTAAACACTTGTGGTGATTGGGTCCATTTGAGTGGATCTTTCCAGAAGATGATGTGCCAACATCTAACAAAAAATTAAAACCCAAACTGAAAATGCGAGCTTGGCGAAGACAAGAACTTTTATCTGCCCCCTTCCTCCCTGGGTCCCGAGCCCCTTAAAACCATGCCAAGCACACAGTAGGTACTCAATAAATAGTAAATGAATTCCCCTGGCCTGTGTTCTTACTGTTAGAAATGTACCCCATCCCATGGCGGCATGCACAGTGGGGCAATATTTACATAAGAGTATGTTCCTAGAGGCATTCATTGTTCCAGCAAAAATCTGGAAACAGCCTAAAAGCCAGGGATAAGATGCTCTTGAAATCAGTTACAGAGTGCCAGCAGCTCCGAGCACTACACAGCTGTCCCAAAGGCGAGTGCCGCCCAGGCAGCGGCACTGAATATTCCCAAGATGTATTCAGTGCAAAGGCTAGTTGCCCCAAAGAAGCCAGCAACTTATGTCCGCACAAAAACCTGCACAGGGGTGTTGATGGCAGCTTTATTCCTAACTGCCCAAACCAGGAAGTAACCGAGATGTCCTCTACTAGGTGGACGGATCGTCCAGAAGATGCAATGTTACTCCACACTAAGAAGAAAGCTAACAAGCCACGCATAGAAAGACACGCAGGAACCTTAAACGCACATGACCGAGAGGAAGAAGCCAGTCTGAAAGGGCTACACACTGTGATTCCAACTCTGGGACATTCTAGACAAGGCAGGACTCTGGAGGTGAGAGTAGGATCAGTGATGCGGGGATTGGGGGAAGAGGGATGGATGAGCGGGGCCCAGAGGGTTTTCAGGGCTACAAAACCATTCTGTATGACGCTGTAATGCTGGATGAACAGTATTATATCATGAGAGCCCATAGAACTTACAACACAAAGGGTTAGCTTTAATGGAAGTTATGGACCTTAATGTGCCCTAACAAGGGACCTCAGACTGAGTGGCTTAAACAACAGAAATGATTCCCTCCCAGCTCTGGAGGCCAGAAGTCCAAGCTCAGGGCATGGGCAGGGCTGGTTCCTTCTGAGGGCTTGGGGGAGCATCTGTTCCAGACCTCTCTCCTGTTTCTGGGGATCGCTGGTGATCCTTGGTGACCTTGGCTTATAGAAGCACCACCCCGATCTCGGCCTTCATGTTCACATGGCCTTTTCCCTGTGTGTGTGCTTCTATGTCCAGATGTTCCCTTCTTATAAGGACACCAGGCACGTTGGATTATGACCCACCCCAATGCCTATCTCAACTTGATCTTCTGCAAAGACCCGATTACTAAATAAGGTCACATTCACAGGTGAACTTCAGTGTCTTTTGCAAGGGACAAAATTCAACCGATAACAATCACTTGTAATGTATTAAGGTCAGTTCATTAATTGTAGCTCGTGTACCACACCGATGGTAATAATAGAGGACAGTGTGTGTGTGTGTGTGTGTGTGTGGTGGGGGTGTATATAGGAATTTACTACACAGTGTTCACTTTTCCTGTGAAACTGAAATTATTCTAAAAAGCAGAGTCTATTATTAAAAAAAAAAAAAGCTAGGTACTAAACAGTGAGAAAGATGCTCAAATTTGAGCAAAGCAATGGGGGCACATCTTTGTGTGGGGCTCGTACAGATACAGGACACAGAGGCTGCCAAGCTCGCCCTCCTCCTGCCACCAAGCCTTTGCATATGCTGTTTCCACTTCACTTAATTAACTCCTGTTCTACTTACAGCTCTCAAGGCAAATGTGCTCTTCTTGGGGAGCCCTCAGGCTGCCTGTCCAGCCCCCAGTCCCCCTTTCAGCCCCCCTTAGTCTGGGTCATGCTTTAAGGTCTGTCATCCCCAGACTGAACTCCCCTGCTCCCCCTGCGCCCCGTCCAGTCCTGGCGCACAGTAGGTGCAGTAAAGATCCTTTGAGCGATTATAAGATTAAAATAAATGGAGACTCCACAGCCTCTTGTAGCAGGAACTCAGCAAATGGGATCACTGTTTGAAGGGTTATTAGCAGCCATCAGGAGCCCCCCCCCTCCATGAGCCCTCGCAAGCCCGAGGAGGGGGGGACAGAGGCCCCTTTAAGGGTCCACCGCCACCCGGCACCCACCCACCTGATGAGCCTCAAGCAGCCCATTAAGCGATTTTTTCCCTCCACTTACAGCTAGCGGCATCGACAGGGATACTCAATATCTGAGGGGCCGCTGGCCTTGGAAGAGAGATTGCAGCCACCTCGATAAAACATTCCCTCTTGTCAGCGCCTCCCCCGCCCAGCCGAAGCTGCGTGTCTGATCCCCTCCTCTAATGAGCTCCGTTCTCTCCCCTCCAGGAGGATGAGATGCTGCCCCCTCCCAGGCTTTCAAGCTCAGCTCAAGGGTTGAGGGTGGTGGTGGAAGGAGAACCATTCCTACTTCCCATCTGTCCAGATTCTGGTGGGGTCACCTCCCCCAGGAAGTCCTCCAGGACCACCCGAGTCAGGCTCTGGATTCCTGCAGCCTTGCTTTGGGAGGTGGGAGGCTGAGGTACATAGAGGGACCGGGGACTGAGTGGGGTCACCCAGCAGTGTCCAGATGCCACCACTTTCATTTGTCCATTTGCTCAACAGAGAGGGAGGCAGAGCTGGGCTCTGGTACTCCCAGCGCTGTGGGGCTAACATGAGGGGCTGGGTAAGATGGGGTGGGGCGCCGGAGCTACAGAGCAGGGAGGGACCAGACAGGGTGCAGGGCTAGAGGGAGCCCCCTCAGGATGCGATGGCAGCAAACTGGAGGGCGGACAACCCGATGTGACTGGACTGGGCTCGTCCAGCCTGCCTGGGGAGGGGGGACATGGCCTCTGAACGCTGTGGCAGGGGAGGGAGCTCAGCTGGCCAGGTTGGGGTGGGGGGAAGCCCTCTCCCCAGACTGAAGACCTCCGGTTCTAGCTTCAGCACCAAGAACAGCTCCCCAGTCCTCTCTCGATGGGAGGGGACCTCATTCGTCAGAACGCAGGACCTCTGAGAGACACCTCCCAGGACCTCCTTGGATCTCAGTGTCCCCAGTAAGATGAGAAAAATGCCTCACCTTTTTGTGGTGGGGGGGATGGGAGGCAGCAGAGTCAACGCCAGAGTGAATGAGTAAATAAATGATTCCAAAATTTCAAATCTGACTCAAACCCCTTGTTCAAAAACAGGGAAACTGAGACCTGAAGAGAGTGTGGCTCTGCCCCTCCTCCACAGCCATATTCCAGAATCTTCTCTCCGGGCCTAAGGGTGAATGGGAAGGGGGAGGCAGGGAGGGGAGAGGGTTGAGGGAACTGCCACCTCCCAAAACGAGCCCTGTTCATTGTCCAGACACTGATCCACTGCGCTGGGAGATGCCAAAGTCCCGGAGGGCCAGCTCGGGTCTGGATCTCAGGAAGCCCCCAGGCTGATGGGGAGATGGGCGGGGGGCACTGGGTGGGCCAGAGTGCGAGCCCCAGTGTTCAGGAGTCCCTGGAGCGGGGAAGTGAGGGTGCTGGAGTCGGGCAGCTGGGGAAGGGCAGCGAAGGTTCTATCTGGGAGGGGTGGGGAAGTTGTATAGAGTGGGGGCATTGGGACTGGGCTCTGCAGGTAGAATAGGAGTTTTCTAGAGTGAGCAGAGGGACAAGCAGAAACACAGGTGAGAGATCATGGCTCATTTGGGGAGGGTTGGGAGGAACTCAGATGAGGAGGATGCCCCCCGCCCCAGAGGGGAGAATGGGGGTGAATTGAGGGACCCCCTGGGGCCTTGGCCGGGACTAGGAGAAGGTGGGGGCTGAGGAGGCCTGCTCAGAGGGGCCCAGGCACCCACTGCGGGGACCAAAGCCTCACCTTATCCCCACTAGCCAGACATCAAACCCAGCCTCCCTGTCTTTCAGGTTATTAATTTTTCAGAGAAGAAAATGCTTTTTGTATTTTTTCCAGGCAAAATATTGATAATGATTTTAATGTGCCTTTCCTGCTTTTGTGTGTTGAGAGGACTTTTCCATCCTGGTTGCCGCAGAGGCTGCTATCCCCCCTACACACACATACACACACACCGCTGCAGCCCCCCCATCAGCAGACCCGCGCTTGGCTGTGGAGGCCTGGGTGTCTGCAGAGATGGCTGGGAGTGGGGTGGGGGTGTTTTGATTGCTGCCGGGTGGGTTTTGATTGCAGCTCCCTACCCGCCTCAAGCCCCCCACCTCTGCTTGCACAAAGCCAGATGCCCACCCGCCCCAAGGTGGGTCGATGCGCCCTGCCAGGGGAGCTGGTGTTTCCAGCAGCTCCAGGCTGAGATACATCTTCGGGTTGTTTGAAATATGCCTGCCTTATTTTCATGACGATCAAGAAGCAGGAAGGTTGGGAGGCCCATTCATTTGTTCATCCATCCATCCATCTACCCATCCCTCGTTCACTCACTCACTTGTACGTCAGCCGGTTACTAGGCACTTACTATGCACCACGCAGGGTACTAGAGCCACAGCCACCACCAGGCAGCCCCTGACCCCTGCCCTTTTGGAGTTCACAGTCTGGTAGCAGAGAAGGGTACTAACCCAAAAATTCCAGGAAAAAAGATATCATTACAACTTGTGACATGACCGCTGTGAGAGACACATAGGTGTGTGAGACTGTAAAACAGGGAGGGGTCAGGGACTTCCTCAGGGCCGTGACACCAGCTGAGCCCTGATGAGCCAGGAGGAGCGGCCTCTGGGAAGAGGGGCAGTGAGGTGCTCAGACCTCCTCCGAAGGGAGCAGCCTGTGTGGGACCCCAAGGCACCAGAACCGACTCTCAGTGGTTCTGAAACATAAGCAGGTTTCACAGTCCCATGGAAGGCTCCCTGATGCCCAACCAGCCAGCCCCCCACCTCTGGGGCACTGATTCAACAGGGGACCCTCTCTCTGAAGGCCACCGCACCAGGGGAAGCACCAGTGATTGGTGAGATCCAGACAAGGGCCATACCTCCAGGTACAGGCAAAGGGGGGGCCCTGGGGCCAGACACCCTCAAGGCCCGGCTTACCGTCTGCATGCTCTGGGGGGGGGCTCACTTCAACCTTCAGGTGTCAGCTTCCCTGTAGGGAAAACAAGCATGGTGAGCATCCCAATTTCCTGTGACAGGAGAAGGGACGAACCAAGATGACCCAGATCAAATACTTAGTGCAGAGCCTGGCACACGGTAGGTGCTCAATAAATGTGAGTGCCAATGATGATCAGGTGCATGACTAAGGAGCAGGAACCCTCCCCTGAGCTGATGCCCGATCAAAATGCAGAAAGCAAGAGCACGTCACACCATGTATTAGTTAGCTACTGCTGCATAACAAAGCATCACAAATTTACCAGCTTGGAACAGCACACATCTACGATCTGTCAGGCTCTGTGGGTCAGGAGTCAGGGCACTAGGTCCTCTGCTCTGGTCCCACAGGCCACAGTCAAGGTATCAGCCAGGCTGAGTTCTTTTCTAGAGTTCAAGTTCCTTTTCCAAGCTCACGTGGATGTTGACAGAATTCAATCCTTGTGGTTGTAGGACTGAAGTCTGGGTTGTTTTATTTTTTCTGGCTTTCAGAAATGAGTGTGCCAGCTGTTTCCCAACACATGCTCCCCTCCAGGGACCCCTCACAATATGGTAGCGCACCTCTTCAAGGCCAGCAGGAGAATCTCTGCTGGGATAGGGTCTTATATAACACAGTGTAATGATGGGTGGACACCCATCACCTTTGCCATATTCCACTCGTGGAAAGCAAGCCCACACTCACGGGGAGGGGGTTATACAGGATGCAACACCTGTGGGTGCAGGTTCCGTGGCCATTAAAATTCCGCTGAGCACACCCTGCTCGGGCACACACTCACATGCACACGTCCAGGACCAGGCTTAGCAATGGCCACAAAAGTATGCGTGGCCATAAGTATGAACATACCGGCAAGTGCTTCTCTTTTCACATTGCCTGCTGGGGAGCTCAGAGCCAATACTGTGGCCCACCTGCTGGGTTTAGAACCACCTGCTGCGGGTTTTATGGACTAACTTCTCTTCCAGCTACAACTTCTCTCGACCTCATTTCTAATTTATTTTCTCTGGCTGCCTTATCCCTCTGCAACCTCCTCCGTCCCAACTTTCTGGACCCAAAACAGGCTGATAAGGATAGCAGTTCCCATCTGCTCAGCAGATGGACACTGTTCTAAGGGCTTTACATGAATTCCCTCATTTCATCCTCAGTAAAACCCCCTCTTGCCGATGAGGGAAATGTTGCACAGAGCGGGTGTGAGAACCAGCCCAAGGACACCAGCTAAGAAGTGGAATAGAGAATCTGGATGAGAAACTGGGCTCAATTCCAGGAGATTGGGTTTGAGATCTTGGGCTATAGGCACCCATCACGGACCTTCAATGAAAACATGTACAGAGACTGATCTGCAAAGCAACCTCGGAGAGGGTTGAACCAGCAGGAAGGCTGCCCAGCCGTCACCTCCTCCCCACTCCTGAACCCACAGCTGGACTGTGGGGCTGCCCCAACATAAATAATCTTCTGCAAACGCGCCTCCACCCACACATCGATCTGTGGGCAGGACGGAAAGCGCTGCTTCAGGGAAACAGTTGCTCCAGCGAGCAAAGTGAAGCCCCTGCACCAGCCTGCTGGGGACCCCCCTCCAACCCCCGGACAAAGGCCCAGCCCCATGCCCCTCCCAGAGCCCCCCCAAAGGGAAGATGAGGGGCCCAGGGCTGAGGCAGGATGCTTGCTCACACCATGTGTTTAGCTGTCCTCAGGGACTGCACAGGCCCCAGCCTGCTGCTGAAGCACGCTTGAACGGACCTTCCGGGCAGGTGTCCGTCCCTACTGAGCGCCGCTGGCCTGAGCGGGGCGATGGGGACACCAGGGCACCCCAAATCCTGTTTGTGCCTTCAGGGGATGCCCAGGCCTGGGAGAGAGACAGCAGGTAAGAGGCAGGGCAGTGCACACTCTGGGTGGAGAGCAGATGGAGCGAGACACGACGGGATCACAGTGGGGCCTCTCAGGGTGTGGTCCTCAGACCCTCCAGGCCCCTCTTCCAGAGCTGCCTCCGTGCAGCTTTGGGCAGCCCCGGGTTCCAAACACAGGCCTGAGTATGCATCCAGCCACCTTCATTAGAACAAAGGCCCTGCATTTCCCTTGAATCAATTCACAGTAATTCAACGTGATCCCCATTTTACAGATGGGGAAACCAAGGCGCAACGAATTGGGTGTGTTACCCAGAGTCCACCAGCGGGGGCCTGAGCTCACACCCCAAGTCTGTGATTGTCAAGGTAGCGGGGGAGCTGGGGCCTCAGTCTCCTCACTCGTAAAAGGGGAGTGACCACCCTGGCCTTGCCCACCTGCTGGGATTGGGGGCAGGAGGTGAGCTGAGGCCCACAGCTCAATGATGCTCAAGGATGCTGAAACCAGGGCCCTAGCCCTGCCCCTGCCCAGTCATTTCTGCCCCATTCAGAGGAACTGAGGGAAAAAATAGCCCTGGGAAGGTACAAGGAACAGAAAATCAGGGGCTTCGTACACAGAGGCAGACTGGGAATTCCAGAACCGACACACAAAACGAGGGCTGGCTAACCAGAGGCGCCTGAACCCACCACCATGCGCCCGGCACTGCCGCCCTGGAACCTCCTGTGAAGTGTGGTCGTCGGGGTCCTGCGGGGCCTGCAGGGGAAAGGAGGAGCCTCCCTCGCCTCTGCCCGCCCCTCGCCCTTCTCTCCTGCCTCTTCCCAGGATCAATGTGCAGATCAATGCCAGGCTCTGTCCTCTTGGCCCTGCCTCAGGGACCCTCTGACCCCCACCCGGTTCGCTCTCCCTCAGACACAGCTCGGTGGCTGCACCTGCACAAGCATTTCCTGGGCATCACCCAAGAGCCCTTGGGTTTGCACCGTGCATGTTTTGTGTCCATTCCACAGATGAGTAAGTTGGGGCGCTGAGAGGTCTGTGAGGTGGGTAAGGGGGCACTGGGGTTCACATTCAGAACTCACCCTTGACTTTGGGGGGGTGAAGCCCTGGTACCAAGGACCCTGAACCAAAGAGGCACCCACAGGGGATTGGCGGCCCAGGGGGCTGGGGTCAGTGGCTTCACGGAGCAGCCAGCATAAGGCTCAATCTTCCTATCTGTGAAATGGGTCGCCCCTCAGAGGGGTCGAATCAGCCATGGCAGCACTTAGCTGGCTTGACATGGGTCGTCCTCCTGCACCCTCTCCCCCACTATGCTTCTGGGACCTTCAGAGGGCTTTTCCCGGGCAGCCGAGAGATGCTCAGCACTCTGGGAGGCAGGAGCCTGGGTTCCGCCTCAGTTTCTTCACCCAGAAAACAAGCAAGGGGTCGACCAGATGACCCTCGGCCCTCCCCAACCCCTCCCCCTCCTGCCACTGCTATGGTCCTGGGGAACCCCGCCCCCCAGGCCTAGCAGCCCACACGGGGACCCTCCTGACGGGAGCACATCCCTGATTTCTCGCTCCACCAGGGCCCTTGCCCTCCCGTCTACCTTCCCTCTACGTGGAGGGCAGGTGAGGAGGGGGCTGGAGGGGCTCTCCCTCCAAGTTCCCCTGGGAGACACAGCCAGTGGGAGCCTGGCTTCTTCCCTCCCGATACACAGGGAGTTCGAGGTCGATAATAATAGAAATGTTATGTTGTGCATGTGTGCGTGTGTGTGTGTGTGTGTGTGTGTGTGTGTGTGTATCTTAAGTAAAGAGGAGGAAGCTGGGTCCCTACCCAGCAAAAGTAGGGGATTTATTACAGAGGCAATTACACAGGGAGCCGGCAGGGACTGCTGGGGGCCAGGGTGCTTGTTAAGGAAGTGGGTTAACCAGCAGTTACAGTTGTTAGCAGTGGAGGGGAGGGGAGTGGAGAGAGGGAAGGAGGGGGAAGGGGAGGAAAGAAGTGGGGGAGGGAAGGAGGGGGAGGAATAGCTGGAGAAGGTGGGGGGAAGGGGAGGGATGGGGGAGGGGAGAGGGAGGAGGGGGGCATCAAGGCCCCCCCTCTCCTTCCTGGCAGACCCTCTCAGTCCCTCCGTGTTGGGATGTCTGGGCCAGGCTCTGCTCTCCCCACTCCCGGGGCTCCCCAAAAGTCAAGCTGGAGAGAGTTCGAGCGGGACTGCAGCGGCCTTTTCTGGAGGAGCCCAGTTGACCCTACCTTTCCCCAGTTCCTTTAATGATTATCTGGCTGGGTGGGAGTCATGGGGGAGGAGGCAGGAGCCCCTCCAAAGTTTAGCCTCCATGGCTTGGCTGCTGGTTCACAGGCCCTGAATGGGGATGCCCCGAAAGTGCAGGCTGGAGTGTCCCTCTCAGTCTCCTCCTCATCACCCCTCCCCCGAGTCCCTGGGACTGTCCAAAGCGCTGGGTTGAAGGGAGGGACCGCAGGCAGGGATATTCTGTGTAGCTGGACCCCGTGCCCCACAGATTGGGCTGGAACTTCAGCGTTGCCGCCAAGACCAACTCTATCCCCAGCTGGACACACCGATGTGTCCACAACACATACAAACTGGGCGCACACTGGGACTCAGGCCTGGGGTCGGTCGGCTCACTGGCTGGGGGTCTGGGGCAAATCCCTGAACCTCCCAGTGCCTCAGTTTCCTCATCTGAAAAATGGGAATGATTAGCGTTGCTCCCCCAGAGTCTCACCTCCCCAAGCGCACAGCAAGCATTGCTGGGGTGGGGGGAGGGCAGGCAGGTAGAACCGGGTTCTGCTGGGCGCGTGACCCGCCAGGGTTCAGGGAACCCCCTCACGCACACACCTGGGGAGGAAGGTAGAAGGCGGCAGATAGAAGGAAGGAGAAAACTGTTTCCTTCCCGCACACCTCGGTGACTCACCTGCTGGGCTCAGGAACAAACAGCTCTCCCTCCCCCACTGTCACCGCCCTGGGGGGAGGGGGAGGCATTCAGCCCCCACCACATCCATGAGGACGCTTCTTTGTACAGACTGGGGCTTGAAGGAGTTGTTCTAGAGGCCACTGGGACCCTCTCCTGCTGGCATCCCAGCCCAGGAGAGAAAGCCCAGCCCCACTTAGCCTGGCGTTCAAGGCCTGGCTTTGACACCCACCCCCTCCTGTCAGGTCCCAGTTTTATCTCATTGACTCATTTAACAAATATTTCCTTGATGAAGGCCTGTGAGCTAACGCCAGCCTCCTGCCCCTGCTCCATTCCCTTCTGCCCCAAGTTAGAAGGGGTCTTTTCATCCCTGGACTTGCCTACCTGACTCAGACTCCTGCACGTCATACAAAACCCAGCCTCGAGGTCCTCCCCTCCAGGAATTTTGCTCCCTCCTCCCAGTCCTGCCCTCAGGGGCAAGAGTGACTGTAATCTTTGTCTCCTCCTCCCCAAGTAGAGGAGCTACACCTGGAGGGCGGGGGCTGCAGCCTCAGCTCTGGGGTGAGGACTGAGCAGAGGGGTTTGTTAAATCAGGTGAACAGCCCAGCTCCGTTCCTCTGTCCTTGACGTGTAGATTCTGCCTGGCGGGGCGCGCACCCCGGTCCCATTCTCAACTTCTCAGTGTCCCTCAGACAAGTCTCCTAGATCCCCTCAGCCCCCAGGGGTGCAAGCAAAAGAGACAGACCTAGAGGGCAGCTAGGAGGTAGGGGGCGGTCAGCCTTGGGGATGGGGCCGGGAAGCCTCCTCTGCCTCCCCTCCCCCTTCCTGGCCCAGCGGAAAGGGCACGGGTGTGTTCAGATAAATGGCGCATTAATGGGGCGCCAGGCCAGGGCGAGGCTCCCCTGCCGGATGCCGCGGAGGGTAACCCACGGGGGCGGGGCGTCGGACCCTCCCCGAGTGGGGGGGCAGAGTCCTCAGTCCCCGCTGGGCCTCCGTCTCCGTATCGGGAAAGTGGGTGCTCTCCCAGGCCTGTGCTGCCCACCCCCGCCTCTGTCGTCTCGTCCTGGGCTCTGGGGATCCAGGGCAGGACCCTCCCGGGGGTCGAAGCTGGCGTGCTCGGGCTCAGCAGAGCCCGCACTGCGACCCGGGCCAAGGTAGCTCCTGGAGGTACCCCAGGGTCAGCCCCGCTGCAGTCCGGCCGGGATCACCCGGCTTGGGGCCTCCCCGAACCCATCCACCGCGCCCCGTCCCACCCCCAGCTCCAGGATCCGCGGGCCGCCTTTCTGCAAGGAAGAAAGCGTAGTGGATTAAATATATATATATATATATATATATATATATATTTACATCTTTACTTGTCAAAGGAGCGTCCCTTCTGGGAAGGGCAGAGGACGCTCAGGACCGCCCAGGGGTGGGGGGACTCGCTTCACTGTCGGGGCCGGAGCTTGGCCGCGGGGATGGCCCGGCCTCTCCGGAGCCGGCGCCAGAAGCGGGTTTCGTAGCGCCGGGGAAGTCAGCGGCCTGCGATGCCCGGGCCGCGCGGTCAGCGGAGCTGGGTAGTGGGGCGCCCCCCTCTCCCATCCTCCGGGAGGCCGCAGCCCGCGCCCTGCCTGGCCTGGCCTCAATTTCCCCGACTGCACACCGCGGAACAAGGTCGAAGTTTCCTCACTTAGCAGGCGGCGCGGGGGGGGGGGGGGAACGACGGGTTGTGATCACGAAGGAGCCGAGAGACCAGGGGTTCGGGCCTGAGGGGGGCGTCTTCGTGTCCCCAGCCCCTTCTGGCTGCGCCTCCAACTCGGCCTCTCCGTATTTACAAGTTCGGCGTCCTAGGCTCCAGGCCCCCAGCCCAGCTCCGGGACCTGCACGCGATCCCCGGCGCGCAGAGGGAGCGAAAGCAGGCGGAGGGAGCGGGAGGTGAGCGAGCAGATATCCAGAGCCCTGGGGTCCCCTCGCCCCTGCGGGTCACTTTCCAGACCTGGCAGGAGGTGCGGGCCCAAGCTCCGCAACTCGGGCGCCCCGCGCTCCAGCCCGGGCCTGGCCGCGACCACCCACCCGGAATCGTAGTGGTGGGGGTGGAATTCTCTCCGCTATCTGTGCCTGGAACTCCCGGGCCCGCGGAGGCCGAGCTGCTCGGGGAGAGGGACGAGGACGCGGGGCCCCAGGGAACCCCCCGCCGGCCGCGGGCTCCCGGTTCGGGTGCCCCGGCGCAAACAAGCTTGGTGTTTGCAGAGAGCGCGGCGGGCGGCTCGGCCCGGGAGCAATGAGGATTCGATGGAGCCGCGCGGCGTGGCGCGGGCAACGGAGCCAGGGCGGGCGCGGGGATCGATCGGGCGCAGCTGTCGCCGACACGCCTGCGGGAGCATCCACCCCGCGGGCCAGCGCGACCCGGCGCCCCGCGACCGCGGGCAGGAAGCTCGGACGTTCTGCCCGCCAGCTGCGAAACCCCAATGTCGTGGCGCCCCAGATTCGGTGCTGGGATGTCCGCACACCCAACGTCCGAGACTGGAACCTTCGGGCGCCCGAGCGCAGCCGGGCCGGGACCCCCGGCCGGGCAGGAAAAGTGTAGCGCCCTCCCCCCACGCCCCCAATCTAAATAAAGTCCTCCGACCCCGCCCGAACGAAGGCGCAGGAGTCTGGCGGAGCACGTGGGCCCAGCCAAGTGCGAGCCGGCCAGGAGTTGGGGCGTCTGCAGGTTTGGGGGACTGTACCTGGGGCTGACACGGATCTCGAGCTGGGCGGGACTGGAAGGGGGACATTAATCGTCACTATTTATTAAAACCTCGCTCTAAACAAAAAGGAAGGTGCGCAGCGGCTGGTGAGTTTCATTTCCGTGGGCGACAAATCGAATCACAGAATCAGCAGAGAACCGTGCAGGGGCCTAGCGGAGGCCCGGAAAGGGAAAACTTTGAGTATAACAACCCCCCCCCAAATTTTTGGCTGCGATCTGGAGTCAAAACAACAAGGAATGTTGCCTGTCCAAGAAGAGAGGAGGTGGACGGTACTGATTCGAGTTGGGGCGGATTGGGGGTGTTGAACCGGAGGAGATGGCTGGGCCCCCTGGAGCGGGGAGGAGGCCCGAGCTCCAGCCAAGCCTCCCTGCCGCTTGCTGGACGCTGCAAGCCCCCGGGTTAGGGGGATGCGGGGTTGCACTTTCCGGCTTCTCCCAGGCCCGGCTGTGCACAGAGAGGGTGGGCATTGACAGAGGCAGCCCAGCGTGGGCCGAGGCACCCCCAGGCACAGACGCGGGCTCCAAGCGTCAAACTCCAATTTTCCTGGACAGGATACTGAGGCCAGAGAGCTTCCGCTACGTGGCCAAGGTCGGGGCAGGGGGGAGGATGCGGGTCGCCCTGCCCCCATCCAGCCCACCCTTCCCCCTGCCGCAATTTGCCTAATGACCCAAGATCGATCAGGGCCTGAGCCACCGGCCCGTCCGTGGTCAGCTCAATTCTATTTTACTAATTATTAAAGGCCACTGGTGGGGGAAGCCGGTTCTGGAGCTCCAGGGGGGCTCTCCACTCACTCTCTGGAGGGTGGCAAATTTTTGCTCAATCTCCCAGGGGGACCATAGCCTCTGCGGGAGCGGGATCCCTGTCCCTGTGGGTGTCTGAATGTCCAGCCTAAAAGGGGTGCAGGGCTGCATGCACCTGGATGAGCCTGGTTCCCCCGCCAGGCATCCCCTGCCGAGTGGAGGTGCTCAGGGTGTCCTGAGGCAGCAGAGGGGAGGGGGCTCCTTCATCTCAAAGCTGCTGGTCTCCCTCTTTCAAAATGGACGCTTTCCGCGTTAGAAAAGGCACACATGCTTGTTATAAAAGTGAAAGTGATAATCAAGCTGGAGGAAATATTTATATAAAGATGGAGGTAAAAGGCTGCATGGCCCTGACCCCCACAGAGCGCCCCTTGGTTGACTTTGGGGGCACTTCCTTCCACCTTAGCTTTCCCACCCATAGAGAACCCCCCGCACCCGCCTGATCTGCGCTTGTTGGGCCTGGGATGCGATCATTTTATGAAGGCTGATTGATTTTTAGATCCCACGATTATTTTTAATTATCTGTGATTGTTGGCGAGTGAGATGGGGGGGCGGGAGGCTGGAGCCCCACACAGCCAGAACCCAACCTCCCAGACTTGGAATCTGCATGGGGAGGGGGATATTCACTTGTCCAGACCTGCCCATCTCTGCCACCTCTGTTTTCCTACCTGGAATATGGGTGTACTGATATATAACCTGAAATTATGTATAAGTCCTGAATTGAAAACGTCATGGACCTGGACCTGGGGGCAGTGTTGGCCCTTGGGAAGAATGCCAGAACAATCACTGCCACAGTCTACCTTGGACCTGAGGCAGAAGCAAAGCAGCCATGCAACTTCCCCTTGGGGCTTGGTGAAGAGTGTGTGTGCCTGGTAAGGAGTAGGCAGCCACTAAATGCTGAGTCCTGAGCACAAGGCACTAAGAGGGGTCCCTTTTAGCCCTATCCCACCCCAGGCCATTCTACTGTCTGATTCTCCAAAGCTGGGGGTCAGGTCATCCTGGTTCCCCAACTCCCTCACACTCAGAGACCCCCACCTCCCTCTCCCGCTGTGATGGAAAACACAGATGTGCCCCAGGCTCTCAGCTGGGGCAGGCAGGAAGGCACCCTCCTCCCCGTCAGAGAAGGGGAAACAGACACAGAAAGGGCCCTGGCACAGGGTCCAAGCCCAGTGGTAGTTCAGAGAATCAAACCTCCAATGTGTAGCCGCGTCTACAGGGGCGGGAATTCTGTTGAAGATGGTGAGGGAGGGGCTGCCCCAATGGTCTGCGGCGGTGGGGGGGGCTAGCTCGCTGATAGGGTCTTCCCCTCCCTCCGCCCTCAGATTAGAGCCCTGGTCCTCCCCTCGAGGTGGGGGTTCCCGGGGTACCCTAGCAGAGGGCTTACTAGCTCTACCCTTCCCCTCCCCATTCTGGAAAAGGCAAAGGTTTCCCCCTGGGGCAGATGTATGGGGAAGGAAGAAGAGGTGGGGCCGGTTTGGGGAGTCCCTCCTCAGCCCACACTCTGGCCTTCAAATGGTGACACCCTTTGGGGTCTGGCTTGGCCACTCCAGACTCCCCTCCCTGATCTGCATCTTATTCCAATAGAGGGATCACCTTGGGGGGGGTCTCTCTGAGTGTGGGAGGCCCCCTCATTTATCCCAGTTCCCAGAGATCCCTGGGCCTCACCTGTCTCCACGTGGTGAGGAAAAGGAGCACCCTCGCTCCCCCCTAAAAGCGGGGCTTCCCTGGTGGCGCAGTGGTTGAGAGTCCGCCTGCCGATGCAGGGGGCGCGGGTTCGTGCCCCGGTCCGGGAAGATCCCACATGCCGCGGAGCGGCTGGGCCCGTGAGCCATGGCTGCTGAGCCTGCGCGTCCGGAGCCTGTGCTCCGCAACGGGAGAGGCCACAACAGTGAAAGGCCCGCGTACTGCAAAAAAAAAAAAAAAAAAAATAGGAGAAACCCCAGGGAGAGCGTGGAGCTGGACCGGGGCTTTGTGGGAAGCTGGGAGGATGTGTCTTCAGCCTGCCTGCTCTGGAGGGGGAGAGGGGTTCTTCAAGAGTCACCCCCAAGCTGCTCCCACGCTGGAGATGAAGGAAACTAGAAGGACCTGGAAGTGGGAGGTGCCTTGGGCACCCCTGAGGCCAGGCGCTCCATTATACAGCTGGGGAAACTGAGGCCCAGGTGCCCACACATGGGGGCAGATCCAGACACTTGGGAGGCACAGGCCGTGACCCAGCCTGAGGACCTCGCTCCAGAGAGACCTTTGTGGGGGGCTGTAACTCCCTACCTGTGCTGAGATAGAGGGAGGTGAGCGAGCAGAGGGACCACCTCCTGGGGGATCTGTGTGGGTCGGGGGGAGCACGATCACAGACCTCCACTCAGCCACGCTCCTGCGCACTCCCCAAAGATGGACTCGTGGGTGCCAGGTAGGAAAGTAACCTTCACGACCCTCGGGAGACCCAGAGACAAGGTCCCCAGTCTCACCTCGGCAGAGTCTGTCCTCGACCCCCGCCCATTGTCCCCGGATACGACCAGTCCCCAGGGGGCACGGCGGAGACAGAGGCAGGGGACCCCAGAAGCCCGGAGTCTGGCCCACTCCGGCCTGCCTGGCGCTGAAAGGGGCCGGGGCGGGCGGAGAGCAAGGCGGCGGGAGGTGGCGGCGAGGGGAGCCGGTGGGCGGGGGCACTGACGTCAGACCCGGGCCCGGGCGCCGGCGGCCGCTCCCCCGCCACATCCTGGTGGCCGCGCTCACAGCCGGGCCGGGCCGTGCGCCGCTCAGCCGGGCAGCCTCGCGCGCAGCCACCGGGGAGCGGGCGGGGACCATGCGTCGGCCTTGAGCGCGCCGGGCCGGCGCCAAGGAGCGCGCGCGGCGGGCGGGCGGCCGAGCCGGCGAGGGGCCCGCGCGCGGCGGCCGAGCATGGAGCTGAGCCTGGAGAGCCTGGGGGGCCTGCACGGCGTGGCCCATGCGCAGGCGGGAGAGCTGCTGAGCCCGAGCCACGCGCGCTCGGCGGCGGCGCCGCACCGCGGCCTGGTGGCGCCCGGGCGCCCCGGCCTGGTGGCCGGCATGGCGAGCCTGCTGGACGGCGGCGGCGGCGGCGCCGCCGGAGGCGCCGGGGGCGCGGGCGGCTCGAGCGGCGCGGGCGGCGGCGCCGACTTCCGCGGGGAGCTGGCGGGCCCGCTGCACCCGGCCATGGGCATGGCCTGCGAGGCCCCCGGCCTGGGCGGCACCTACACGACGCTCACGCCCCTGCAGCACCTGCCCCCGCTCGCGGCCGTGGCTGACAAGTTCCACCAGCACGCGGCGGCCGCGGCCGTAGCCGGGGCGCACGGCGGCCACCCCCACTCGCACCCGCACCCGGCGGCCGCGCCGCCCCCGCCGCCCCCGCCGCAGCGCCTGGCGGCCAGCGTGAGTGGCAGCTTCACCCTCATGCGCGACGAGCGCGCGGCGCTCGCCTCCGTGGGCCACCTCTACGGGCCCTACGGCAAGGAGCTGCCCGCCATGGGGTCGCCGCTCTCGCCGCTGCCCAACGCACTGCCGCCCGCGCTGCACGGCGCCCCTCAGCCCCCGCCGCCGCCGCCGCCGCCGCCGCTGGCAGCCTATGGCGCGCCGGGCCACCTGGCGGGGGACAAGCTGCTGCCGCCCGGCGCCTTCGAGCCTCACGCCGCGCTGCTGGGTCGCGCGGAGGACGCGCTGGCCCGCGGGCTGCCCGGAGGCGGCGGCGGCGGCGGCAGCAGTTCGGGCGCCGGGAGCACCGGGGGGCTGCTGGCGCCGCTGGGCGGGCTGGCGGCGGCAGGAGCGCACGGGCCTCACTCCGGCGGCAGCGGCCCGGCCGCGGGAGGCGGCGGCCCCGGGGCGGGCGCGGCGGCCGAGGAGATCAACACCAAGGAGGTGGCGCAGCGCATCACGGCGGAGCTGAAGCGCTACAGCATCCCGCAGGCCATCTTCGCGCAGCGCATCCTGTGCCGCTCGCAGGGCACGCTCTCCGACCTGCTGCGCAACCCCAAGCCCTGGAGCAAGCTCAAGTCGGGCCGCGAGACCTTCCGCAGGATGTGGAAGTGGCTGCAGGAGCCCGAGTTCCAGCGCATGTCGGCGCTGCGCCTCGCAGGTAGGAGCGCGGCGCGTACCGCCCGACCCTAGGGGTCCGGCTCGGGGCTCCCCAGCACCAAGCAGTGCGGCAGCGGAGAGCCGCGGCTCCCTCCCCAGTCGGCGGCCTTGCGCCCCGCCACCCCCTCTGGACCCCCTTGCAGGAGGCTAGAGCGTGATCTGCGCCCCTGCCCGTCAGTTCCGTCAGCAAAAGGGGGAAAAGGATTGTGCCGCCGTCCCTCCCGTAGACTCCCGCCCAGCCCCTCCGGGAACTGGGAGGGGGTCCCTGGACCCTTTTTAGACTGCTGGAGGATCCCCAAGCTGCCAGCAGGGTCGCTCATTGTGTGTGTGATGTGTGCGTGTGTGTTTTAGGGGGTGGGTGCCCAAGACGCGCCGCCGCTTTCAGCTCGGGGTGCCACTCCCCTCCTCCCAAACGACCCCTCGCTGCGCCTCCAGCCCCGGGGCAGAGCGCCGAGACCGTGCACCGGGTGCCAGAACCTTAGCAGCCAGGGCCGGGCCCGCGCTCAGCCCCCGGCCTCAGCGCGCGCTTCTTTGTAGCTGGGCCTCTGCGATCGATAGCCCCCTCCCCCTCTCCGGCCGCTGGCAAAGGTCACCCGAGAACGGGCGGGGGAGGGCAGCCCGGGGGACTCTCGGCCCGCGCGGCGCGGAGGCCTTTACACCCCAGCCGGCCGCCCGCCCCACGCGTTTGCTCCTGGCTAGGGTGCGCGCACCCCACTGGCCTCTCTTTTCCGTTTTGTGTTTCTCTCGCTTCTACTTCTCTCTCTGTCGGGCGAACTGGGATCTATTTTTTTTGTTCTGTCTCCGTTTTCCTCCTGGTCTCATTCTTTCTCCTCTCTGTCCTGCTCCCTCTCTACCTCTCTCTGCCTCTGTCTCCGTGTCTCACTCACACTGATGCTCATCCCCCCCCTCGCTCCCTCCTCCCTCCCAGCTGACAACAGCTGGGTCCACACCTGCCCCCAGAGAGCCGGCGGCCAGGACCCCTTCTCCTGGGTGTGCGTGGTGGGGTGCAGGAGAGCCCCCACTCTCACCACGGTGGCCTGGCTTGGGTGGGGGGGAGTCTTTTCCTGGCCACTCTGGGGAGGGGCTGCAGCCGCCCCAGCAGCGGGGACAATAGCGGCCCCGGGCGCCTGATCCATTGCTTCTCTGCGCACAGGGGCGAGTGGGGCTGGATGGAGTGGGCTGGGGCTCAAACCAGGCACCCCGTAAGCGGGGAGGCAGGGAGGGACTTGGCTGTGAAGGGCTGGGCAGGGGGGCTGGGGAAGAGGGGGTGCCGTTGGGGGATGGAGAGGGGTCGGTGTTCGTTGCTCCCCTCCCCCTAGGCGTCCTGGACAACCTGGGGGACTTGCACCCACACACGGGCCTCAGTTGCCCCTTCTGCAGAACAAGGTGACTGCCTGAGCCCCGGATAGGCTTCCTAGATTCTCCACATTGGGGACTAAATCCTCCTTTGATGTGGCAGGTAACCAAGTGCGTGGGAAGGTGGCCGTGAAATGTTAGAAATGGCATCAGGAACCTGGACGGTCTTGTGTGTAAGGGCAGTACCCACTCCTCATGACACATGCAATGACACAGGTGTGCTCACGGGGGACACTCAGTCACACCAACACACAGCCACAGCCTGCCGTGTGTGATGCAGGTGATAGGGAGCAGGCCAAGGGCATGGCCCTGACGCTGTAGGTACTAAGCAGCCCCCAGCGAATGGGGTCACTTGTGAGGTTTGACTTACTGTACACTGGCCACCTTCGGCCTCCTCCCCGGCGCATGTATTTTGGGGACATCGTGTCTGACATGTGTGTACCCAAAGGACACACCACTTTCCATTTTTTTCCCCCGTCACTGCCATTTAACTAACTGGACCTCTTTGTGGTATTTAAGTGGCACACTTCGGGGCCACCCGATTGGCCAGGGCATCTTAGAATGACAAGCCTCATGTGAGAAGTCCCTGTGGCGGGTGCCTGCTGTGAGGGATCAGTGCCAGCCAGCAGGGCACCAGCTCCCAGAGTCGGTGTAAGTGCGGGGAGGGCAGGGGAAACTGAGGCTGCGTTTGCATCCCAGCCGGGCCTCCCTGGCTTCTGCGGCGGCAGTCAGACGCCTCACCTCTCTGAGCCTCGGTTTCCCCTTTTGAAGTGGGAGTCAGAATAGTGGCCGTCTCAGGGGTACGTGGGGTAAATGGAGAGGATGAGCACAGGACCTGGCACATGCTCAGGTCCAGGCGACATTGAGCCGCGACACCCGGCCTGTCCCCGGCTCCTCCAGGCCGCTGCCTAGGCGTGACCCACCCACCCCACCCCACCCCCGTCCGCCTGGTCCGCGCGCCGGGCCCTGGGCCCCCGCCACACCTCTAGCGCGTCCACAGCGCGGGGCTGGCCTTAGGATGTCAGAGGTGGCCGGGCCGGGGTAATTAGGCACCGACCGGCCGAGAGGCCTTTAGTTCCGGTCGCTGCGCGAATGAAAAGCGGTTAAGTGGCGGCAAATCGCAGCGGTTGGTGGCGGAGGCGGGGCACATCCCTCCGCAACGCGCCGACCCGCAAGCGACAGTCCAAAGCACCTCCCGGCGCCCAGACCCGCACAGTCCAACCCCGGCGGGGAGTACTCACCGCCGCCCTCCCTCCTCCCCGCCCCATCCCGGGCCCAGCGAAAGCCGCTCACCTTCCCGGGACCCTGCAGCTCCGCGCCCGAGTCCCACCCCCTCGCGCTGGCCCGCCTCCGGCCTCGCCTCTTGGCCGAGCTGTTCCGGACCTCCCGTCAGGTAGTCCCGTCCTTGCGCTGGACCAGGAGGGTGAAAGACACACGCAGAGACAGAGAGAAAGAGAGATAGGTAAGGAAGGACAGAGAGTGGCAAAAAAAAAGAAGAGAGAAAGTCAAAGAGACAGAAAAGGAGAGACTGGAAAGGGGAGTTGAGAGGTCCCAGCGGCTGCCCGTCTGCTGGGTTCCACTAGTCTGGATCCTGTCACCTCCCAGCTCCCCCGCCTCTCTCCTTCCCGACTCTGGGGCTGAGGAGGGAAGAGCAGTTTCTTTGTTCCTCTGAAGCACCCAAGAAATCTGGCCAGGTAGACCTGAGGGTCCCCCACTCCGTTGCCCCCAGGCCTGCCTGTTCTTTGTGACTCAGTTTACCCCCCTGTACAATGTGTGTGCATTGGGGGAGCCAGGCTCTGGGTCTGACATTCTGGGGATGGCCCATCCTGCATCCCCCCAACCCCACTGCCATGGTGTGGAGGGGTGTCTAGCCCTATTCCACCCCAGGATCCTCAGATTCCCACAGCTTCGGAGCCGCCGCCTCTTCGAAGCCCTCCCCGACTCTGTCTCAAACAGTAATTACGGGAGAGGGGCTGGGGGAGGGGCTGGCGGACTCCGCGGGGGCGGGGCGGTCGATGAATTCGAATTACCGTCTCTAATTCATCACCGTCGCCGGGTCGATAACTTCGGCCGTCTTCAAATATTGTTTAAATTGCAACTCCGGAGGAAAAGTATTTTTTGTAACTGATCAGAAAATATATATAAAATATCAGATGGTGGCGATTGAAAGAAGGGTCCTCTCCTCCTCCTTCTCGCCTGCCGATGAGCCCCAGACCCAGAATCCCTGAAGGCTGTGGGAGACCGGCCGTGGGGGAAACTGAGGCAGAGAGGGAGCCATTTCCGGAGGTGACAGGGGGTGGGCACGGTGAGGGCAGATGTCAGGGTTGGTGGTGGCTTTGCAGTGTGGTGGCCAGGGACCTGGAGTCTGGAAGGAATGGTGATGGAAAGGGGAAAGGCACACCAGCTGCCCCGCGCCAGACTAGGACAGGCTTTTCCCCCACCCCTCCCCCCATTCTGCAGCCACCATCCCGGACAGGTGTTGAATGGGAAGAGAAGAAGAGACTCAGCCCACAAGGTCCAATTCCAGAGTCCCACTTGGAGGGACACTATCCATCCCCCCCGCAAGCACTCTCGACCCCCTCTCCCCTCCCCCCATCCCCCCACCCCTGCAAAGACCAGTGTACCTTCAGTAAAACCTGACCTTGATCCACCCACAAGGGTCCACACCTCTTGCAGACCCCTCCAGAAAGCCACCCCAGCAGAGAATTTGGAGACCTGGCCTCACCCGGGCTCAGTCACTGACTGATCTTGGGTGAGGGTCTGAGTCTCAGTTTCCTCATCTGAGAAATGGACAGAATCAGATACCACCTCCTAGGTATTTGTTGAGGTTTTTCTTATCAACCCCACCCCCGCCCCCTGCCAGAGCCCCTCAGGATGTATTCACAGACCCTGTACCCTGAGGCCACATTGCTTAATCACCCACTCACACCCACATCTCCTTGTCTTTAGGGAGGACCTGGGTCACCCCTGGCAGCCTGTGCTTTGTGGGACCCACAGAGAGTGGGAAGGGGAGCCAGAAGGGGTCTGGGACCTGGAGGGGACACTGCAGGCCTCCTCAGGGAAGCAGGGAGTGGGGGGATACTGTCTGGGGCTGTGTGTGCCAGGGCCATGAGGGGCTGTGCATGATGCCTTGGGTCCCCCAAACCAGTCCCTCCTTCTAGACCACAAGACCCAAGTGGGGCGGCACCAGCACCCTGCCCAGGTTCACTGATTCTGGCTTCCATTTCCATGCAGAGGGGGATGGAGAGGAGAGGGGTAGGTTGTCAGATGGGGAGGGGGCGGGCTGAGATGCCCGGAAGCCCTCCCCCTCCCCCTCGGTTCACCTACCAGAAAGGAGGGACCTTTTAAGCCAGTTTGGATGTCGAATCCATTTTACAGACCAGCAAGCCAAGGCTGAAAGAAAAGTGCTTGCCCGTGCTGCACGCTCAGGGTGACTCAGAGCCTTTAGTAAATGGGGCTTGAGATGCTCAGGCTCCCACCTCCCTCAGAGATGGGGGGACATTCCGGGCAGGTGGCCCAGCAGAGACAAAGGCTGGGAGGGGAGCTCAGTGGACTGAGGCCAGGGACAGGAGGGAGGCTCTCAAGGTCATGTCAAGGTCCAGTTTACAAACCGTTTGGGTGACCCTTGGGCCGGGAGGGCAGGCCTGCACTTTTCCTTCCGACTCAGAGTTGGACAGGATCACGGACCCATATGAGTCCCCCCAGGGACCACAAGAGACCCTGGGGATGGGTCCTCCTGCTGCACTCAGAGCCACCCACTTCTGCTTTTCCTGGTGAACTGCCCCCTCCTGGCTGCCAGCCCTCAGGGGGAACCTGGGCCCTGAACTGGAGGTCCAGCCCTCCTTGGACCCCAGTCCCGATAGTACCTTCCAGCCTGAGAAACAAGGATGGTCGTTCCCGCGTCACAGAGAAGCACACAGAGGAATCTCCCGGGTGAGGGGCTGGAGCTGGGCTTTGGCTCCTTTGTTCTGAAGTCCCCTTACCTGAAAATTCTAGGACTAACCAAGACCCAGCCATTCTCCCTAAACTCCCTCCCTATCAACCATCACCACTCTAGTCTGAGCAACCCACCTCTGGCCGCTGCCTCCTCCTTGCTGGTCTCCAGGCTCCACTCCCTCCCCTGATGTCCTCACTCCAAAGCTGGAGGGGGCTTCTTACAGTTAATCAGAGCTCATCATTCTTCTGCTTAGTACCGTGCCTCGTGGCTCCCAAGAGCCCAGAAGTAGAGGAAACTTCCTGCTACAGCCCTAACTTTCTGTCCTGCGTCAATGCAGGTGGAACCACCAAAGACAAAGGCTGGGAGGTGGGAAGCCAGAGCTGCTGTAAGGATGGAGGCTGGACCCCCGCGGCTGGAGTCTTTGTACGTAGCAGCGAGATCAGCTGAACCAGGGGAGCTCAGGCTGGTTTGAATCAAGTGTTTAATTAAATATGGCCCTTGATCAATAAGGAAGGCTGTGCTCGTGGGGGAGGGAAGAGGCTGGCCGGGAGCCAGGGGCAGCCTGGGAGACCCACCTGACCTTGGGCAGTCCAGGGACACCTGCGGCCTCAGTTTCCCCTCTGCCAAGTAGGTGTGGACGTGGTGGGGCTAGAAAAAGGAGGGACTCTCCTGCCCTATGGACAGATGTGGGGTAGGCTGGGGGCTTAGACCTAAAGAGTCACACGCATAAAGCCACAAATTGGCAGCAGATGGAAACAGACAAGGAGAGGTGCCCATGACCGGCGCGGGCCTCTGGAGAGAGGGGACGGGAGTGTAGATGTGCCAGTGCCAGCGACACAGTGTAGATGCACGCGGGGATCGCAAGCGGAGATGCAAAGGAACGGGGGATATAAGTGTAGATCCTCACGGGACACAAATGTAGACGCCCACATGCACACTAGGGCAAGCGCGCGCAGACTCCGGCCCAGGACCCCCACCGCCCTCCGGTCGGGGTCTGGCACATCCCGGTGCTGGGGGAGCAGGGAAGAACCCACCTCCCTCCCCCCCCCCCGACACCTTCGCTGGCGCCTGGGAATTTTTCACGGGCCCCCAGCTGAGCCGCTGGGCCACCTCTCCTGCCCATCCACTTCCGGGCAGCTGCTGTCCGGACCCCACTCCCTAGAGCTGGGGGGGTTGGGAGAGGGTCACGTCCGCCCGCAGTGACGGAGGTAGGTGATGGGGGACCTGGTGCGGGCACAGCAGGGTTCATGCTTTTCTACGCACCCTAGCGCATCCGCGCCCACTAGGGAAGATGTCGGTGCTTCAGTTTCCACCACCAGGCCAACGCCGCCCCGCAGTGCCGGCAAAGCCGCGGAGTGCAGCCGGGGCCGCCACGTTCCGCACGTCTGTCTTCAGCGGACGTGGGATCTCACAAACCCAAAAGGATCTAGCGTGCATCCGCCCTCCACAGCCTGGAGGGACATGGGCGCACGCAGCCCAGTGTAAGGACCCGGCCCCTTGCCCTGCACACCCGCGGCCTCCGAGCCTCAGGGTCACCGGCGCGCCCTCAACAAGTGCCCGCATCCTACCCCGGGGGAAGTCATATCCCACCCGTGGGGAGCCACCTCTGGGTTTGCCTCCCTCTGGCCCAACCCAGGGCGGCGGCGGACTTGGCGCGCTTGGCTGTGCGCTCAGAACGTCGGGTCACAGCTCCTGGAATGCAGACAGCACAGCGCGGGGGCCAGGGCGCTTGGGGAGGGATGCGCGCGGCGGCGGTCAGGCCCGGGACTGTGGACAAGGCGCTTCCCCTGTGCACCTCCGTTTCCCCAAATGGAGACTAGAATCCCCAGCCCGGCTGAGAACGAAGCACGTAAAGAAAAGCCTCCTGCGCGCGTTGGAGCAACGGCAAAGTCCCTGCTTGCTTCCTCCACCTCCCTCCTGTCTACCCACCCTGTTCTTTAAAAAATGCTGTATTATTTTTTTTCACACAGCGGACACATTCGCCAAGTTCCAAATTTAAGTGGAGCAAGTCCCCTTTCTGTAAACCGCAGTTCGTATTGCTCCTCCTAAAGAGAGGTTACACTTAATCCGGCAGCCATAATGCACATATTTTCCTTTTCCTTTTCCTCTTTTTAAAAAACACCGGCTCTGCTGTGCTTTTGCTTCACCGACAGCTGGCACATCCACATCAGGAAAGAGAGCGCCTCGACGGCATTTTTACCTGCTGCATAGTATTCCCTCTGGCCCTTTCCTTCTGTCTTCAACCACGTCCCTGCCCAGGACATTTAGGACAGTTCCAGGTGGTTTGCCGTCGCCCCCAGGGCTGCAGTGAGCACGCGCAGCACGACAGTTTTGCCTGTTGAGTTTATCTGTGGCTTAGTTTCCCAGTCACTGAAATGCTGGGTCCTCCCCGCCCCCCCCCCCGGCCTTTTCTGCTTTGGCTTCTCTATGCTTTTTCTTATCACCGAAGGTTCCTTTCCTGTCATGTTTTTCAAATCCATTTCCAGCTGTCAGCCGCTGTGACTCTTAACAATTTTTTTAAAATAAAAGCTCTGTGTGCACCCGCTGATGAGGTTTGCCCCCAGTGCCTGAATGGGGGGGGCAGGTCTCAAGGCGTGAGAGCTGCCCCTGGACACCCCTGTCCCCCCATCCCCAGGCGTTGCAACCACCAGATGGAGCCCCCCCGCCCCGGGAGGGGCAGCCCAGAACCCAGTGGAAACGCTCATTTCCCTGATAAGTCTTTGAAAGGCTCAGAACTAATTTGAAAATGCGGCCATTAAAATCCCATCAGGGGAAGCAGGGGGGTGGGGAGGGAGGCTGGGTGACAGCCAAGGTGCGTTCAGAGGCTGGGGGAGGGGGAGGTGTGGACCTGGCGGGCAGGGGAGGGGTGGAGGGGCAGAGAGTGGAGAGGCATCGGAGACAGAGGAGGGGCTACTGAGGCTTCCAGGGGGTCCACATCTGAGGGCAGGGGCCTGGCTCAGCATTGTCTCCCTGGAGATGACTCCCCTCCCCCCCACCCATGGGAACCTCTTCCCGGTGCCCTGAGGAGTGCAGGGTGTGGATAAAGCAGGTCCGAGGGATGTATATGCTCCAGGCTCCCCTCCGAGTGACTCACTGTGTGACCTTGGGCAAGTCACTCACTGTCCCTGGCCAGGGGAGGCCAGCGGGGGATGCTCAGGGCAGCTCAGCCCAGTGGGGACAAGCCACTAGGGTGGTGGCATCAATGTGGCCCACATCTGGGGCTGAGCATCTGGTGGCCGGGGTGGGACGTGTCGCCAAGGAAACCGGTCATCATCCCAGCCGGGGACCTGGCTCCGAATTGAATTGTCTGCCCGGAGAAGCTGAGCTGAGCGCAGGAGGTGGCCGGAGGGGAGGGAACGGGACAGTGGCTCTGGCTCCCGCTCCCACACCACCACCCCGTGCCCAGGTAGACAGATCCTGGGAAGGGGGTGGTACAGGCATACAGGGCTGGGGCCCTGGGGCCAGGCAAGAGTGGCTCCGTGGTGGCTTTGACACTGCACAGAGGGTGACACAGAGGGATGAGCACTTCTGGGGCCACCGTCTGGCTGCTGTCCTCCCCTGTCAGACCCAGGCTTTCACAGTGGGGGGAGCCACCCTCCTGATGCCACCTGGCTTCTTCCAGATCTGTTCCCCCCAGCCGGGCTCATGTCTTCCCCCCCAGATAGCCCAACCATGCCCACCTCCATCCCGAGCTGCACAGCGGGGGCAGCTGGCAGCCCCGTCTGGGAACAGTCAGTCATCGGTTTCCCTGTATCTGTGCGATTATTCGGGTGACGGTGTTTTCACACCACATCGAGGCTCCGTGGGACCTTGCACACAGTGCACACAGGAGGTGCTTGATAACTGTGTGAGTGAAGGGGGGAGGGGGGAAGGAGTGAGCAGCTGCAGGGTCCGCCCTGGCCCGCATTTGGAGCCAGCTTTGCTTGGGACCCCCAACCCCACGGACAGACGGGGACATCAGGACCAGGGGTCGCTGGGCTCGCTTTATAAACCAGGAAAACTGTGTCCACAGACTGTGGGCTCAGGGCCACTCGGCCGCCGGAGCCCAGGCCCAGCGTCCCCGCTGATGGGGAAGGGCAGGGCAGTGGGGCAGCTAGCAGGCCCAAGGCCAGAAGACAGACAGGAGCCACCCCGGGGGTCTCGATGGCCCGTCCTACATCCTGTAGACTCAGACCCAGTGGGCTCAGCACCACGCACACTGGCTGTCACACCCAGCAAGTCACGTTCAGCCCTTGATTCTTCACACTGCATCCTTTGTCTGACATCCACACTGTGTCCCCAACCCCCGAGGCCAGCTGCAAGCAAACGTCACGCTGAGGCCTGCTGGCCTCCGGGTCTTCCCCCGCTGCCCACTGACCGGCCACATCCTCTGAGCCTCTGCCCCCACTGCCCCCCAGGTCCCCACCCGCTGCCCACCTGTCTGCCTGTCTCACCGAAGGCTCTGGCTACCCTCCCAGTTTTCCCCGTTCCTCACACGCGTATGGTCTGCTCTGCGTGGCTACCCCTCCCAATACAGCAAAGCCACACTACACACACCGTCTTCCACCCGGCCAGGCCCTGTGCAGCCCCACGCGGGCACACCCAACTGATGGGGGACAGGCAGACTCCCGCGTGCTCAGCCGGCTGGGGCCAGGGATGGCCCAGGACAGGCACAGCAGGGGCACTCATCCCCCCATGTCACCCACCCAGACCACAGTGGGCCTCTGGAGGAGGAGAGGAGGAAGGTGCAGGATGCCAGAGGGGAGGGGGAGACGGAGGGCGGGAGGAGATGGGTGTTTGTTAGGTGATGATGGGGGTGAACAGGTGCAACCCTAGCTCCCTCCACTGCGGACCTGATCCTCTCCATCCACTGAGGGGCGACTGAATCCAGGGACACCCCCCTCCCCCTCCTGCTGCACAGCCCCACCTTCTCCCTGGCTGACTGGGGACAGGGTGCTCCCTGCTGAGGGCCCTCCCTGGGGTCCCCCTGCTTTACCGGACCCTCCAGGGCAGTGACCAGCCGGGTCTCCCTGCGCAGGGTCTTCCAGTCTGGGCTGAGTCCCCTACCACCCACACAGGGGTGTCAGGCATTGGACAACACAGCGAGCTGGCAGACTCCCATGGATCCACTCTGTGCTGGGCACCAGAAGGCTCCTAGGGGAGAGAATTGGGGCTCTGCTGAGGGTGAGGGGAAGAGTTTCCTGGGGCAAGGGCACCTGGGGCTGGGCCTTGAGGGATGTCTAGGAGTTCTTTGGCTGAGGCAGCCCAACTCCCTACTCCAGACCTCATTTTCTCCATCCCTCCCCACTCCAGGAAGATTCTAGGGAAGGTGCTGAGGCTTGAGGCCTGCCCTGAGAGGGGGAGAAACTTCACGGCTGCCCTGCAAGTGGGGCCCAGAGCCTAGCTCCTCCCCGGGACCCCCATATGGGAGCTGGGAGCCTCATCCCAGCCCCACCATCGTATTCAAGACTTTTCTGGCTAAACCCCTTCTCAGAGCCTGGCAAGGCAGAGATCATGATTAAGACAATTTTCCATTTGAGGAACCTGAGACTCAGAGGCCGTCACCACGCAGTAATCCACGGTGGGGACGGGTCTGACTGCCCTCTTGGGCCCCTGGACGCGAGCAACTTTGTAGAAAGGCAGGAGGGACAGAGGTGCCATGGGAGCAAGTCTCCGACTGTCTGAAATGAAAGGGAACTTGAGAGTCCCGCCAACTCACCTCCTGTTGCCGCCACCTGAAACGTGGACCAACAGGGCCCACCCTCCTACCTGGAGTCCCAGCCAGCGCTGGGGCGGGGTCAGCTCCCCTGTCAGTCACTGCGGGAACCGCGGGCCAGACCAGCCGAAAAGCCTGCCGTTAGCGCCTGCTGGGCTCCCCGTGAGGCAGCTGACTTGGGAATAAGGTCTCTTCTGTATCTCCTTTGATCTCCTCCAGGGCTTCTGGGACCCCCCAGGAGCCAGCCCCAGACCCTCCTCATCCCTGGACTCCAAAAAGACTGATAGCAATGAGGGAAACAGGATGGGGTGTACCCGCCACTGTGGTGCACCTGCATCCCCTCCTCCACCTGAATCATTTCTATCTCCATCACCTTCCCCACCATCTTTAAGATCAGAGTATCTTGGAATCAGCAGCTCCAAGTATCAGATTCTCAGTCCCTGGGGTCATGGAGGGTGGACAGGAGAGAAAGTTGGGTCCAAAACCCTCACTCTGTGGCACCTCTGGATAGAGTGGGAGAATGGTGTGGAAAAAAGAAAGAAAAAAGCAGAGGAGGGAGAAAGTTGCAGTATTAAATTGGGGGGGGTCAGGGTGGGCCTCACAGAGAAGAGATTTGAGCGAAGAATGGAAGGAGGCAAGGGAACAATGAAGAAACGGGGGAAGAGCAACACAGGCAGTGACTTCCCTGGTGGTGCAGTGGCTAAGACTCTGTGCTCGCAATGCATGGGGCGCAGGTTCGATCCCTGGTCAGGGAACTAGATCCCACGTGCCACAACTAAGAGCTGTCACAGCCAAATAAATAAATAAATATTTATAAATAAAAAAGAGCGATGCAGGCAGAGGTGGCAGCCAGTGCAAAGGCCCTGAGGTTGGACTGTGCCCGGGGGATGTGACCAGTGTGGCCATGGAGGAGTGAGCGGAGTGAGGGGGCAGCAGGAGGAGGTGAGAACAGAGAGGCGGTGGGGGGCCAGGGGCCGAGTGCGATGGGGAGGGCTCGGGCAGCTGATGTGCCCTGAAAAATGTTTGAAGGAGGCAGAACGTCCCATTTTGCAACTGAGGAGACTGAGGCAGGCCCTGCAAGGGAACTGACCCACCCAGGGTCCCAGAGCATGTATGAAGGCCACCCCACCACACCAATCCCACAGGCCAGCCCAGCTGGCTCCTCCTCTGCTGGCTGTCATGGCAGCCATGGTTGGTGGTGAGGGCCCGTGTCTGAGGCCACTCCCTGTCTCCCTACCACAGGCTGGGTGGCCCTGGTGGGGGAACCTGGGCTGAGTCCCCCTGTGCTGGGCACCTACAAGGTGGACTCTAGGAGGGGGTTTGATGGTGTCGGTGAGGATTTTGGAGGAGACGGTGGTGGAGGTGATAAAATGGAGGTGATGGTGGTGGAGGTGCGAGTGGAGGAGGTGGTGAGAGCAGAGGTGGTGTTGATGGTGGAGTTCGGCTGCGGAGAGAGGTGGTGGTGGTACAGGTGGTGGTAATGGTGGAGGAGGAGGGGCTGGCGGTGGAACTGACGTAGATGATGGAAGGGATGGTGGTAGATGGACACCGATGGTGGTGGAGACGAGGTGATGGCAGAAGAGGTGATGGAGGTGGGGGTGGTGGAGGAGGTGATGGAGGGAGAAGTGATGCAGGTGGAGGAGGCGATGCAGGTACACCACAGTGGCGGTCCCCACTGGAGATCATCGTGGAAGAGGTGGCCGCAGCAGTGGTACCGCAGTGTGAGGCTGCTGGCTGGTGCCATGAGTACATCCCAGGCTGCTCCCCGGGCTCCTCTTCCCCAGCCCTGCTCCCTGGCCGGTCCTCTGGCAGCCTTGGTTTTCACTTCTGTGAAAGGGGCCCATACCCAGGCCTCTCCTCCTTCTGGGGCTGACTCCAGGGGTGCAGTGGTTTTTAGCGCTGGCCCGGGTGATGCTGGGTGCTGGGAGGGATACTGATGAGGGGCAGGGCAGCGATAGGACCCGCTGCTGGGGGGCTTTGGGGCACCTCGGGTGCTGGCACTCACACCCCCGCCAGGGGCAGGGGCCTCCAGGCCGGCGCCGCCGGGGTCTGTGGGGGAGGGAAGCGGTGACAAAAGCTGCTCGAGGTAAACAGCTCCGACTGGAGCCCGGATCGATCCAGGCTGTGAGGAGCTGTAATTAGATTGAACGCTGGGAAGGGGGGCGAGCGGAGCCTCTTTTTGCTGCGATCGACAAAACGCGAAGTTTTTTCACCGCTCTGCTTCGCCCGGCCCCTCCCCCAGCCTCTGCCTCTGGGGCCCCCATTAGGCTCTGGGTTGGAGAAGGGGGAGGCCAGGGGCAAAGAGGCGACCCCCATCTTACCTCCCTCCCCTCTGCCAGTCAACTCTGGCTGCTGTCTTGCCCCTGCCAGGACTTGCTGGGTGAACTTGGGCGAGGCGCTTACCTTCTCTGAGTAAGTAAGAAGGAAACTTCCTGCCCTATGGAATTACAAGGCCCTGCACATGCAAAGCTCTTGCAAGCTAGAGCATTGATACAAAGGAGCATTTGTATATCTGTCCCTAGTGTAAATGCATAGTGAACTCATGAGAAAATTGCTAAGAGAATGAATGAATGCATGAGTGAACGAATGAATTGACGATCGCAACAGGAGGGCAAGAAAGGCCTCTTTTGGAATGTAAAGGCCTGGCTGAGTTTTGACTCTTCCCTGGCCTTGCTGCCTGAGACCCAGCTTTCCCTTGAAAGAGTGGGGGACGTGGCCTCCTCTCGTGAGCCTCACAGGCTTGCCAGGTTCCAAGGAGATGGGAGGTCAAGGCAGTTGCTTGTGCTTCCTTCGAACATTTCTTTAAGCAGATAAAATACGAACAAATGTTCTCACTCCCCTGTTTTGTATACAAAAGGCTGCCCGGTACACAGTTCATCTCCTAGGTTTTGCCTCATACAGTACCAGGATTGCTTTTCCTTTCTTGCACGGCTGTTTGTTTTTCCAGGAGTTAATTGTTGCCAATCACAAACTCTTCCCACATCCTCCATCAAAGTTCGAAACCAACGCATGTTAGGACATTTCCATTTCCCTTGGTTCTTCTGCTCTGACCTGAATGGGACTGCCCTCCGTGCCCTTGGTGCCTTTGTCCTGCTGTCTTTCAGGCTCTCCCATCTTCATTTGGGGGACCGCTTTTCCCTTTCCTCTAGGTTGAATCACATTTCCTGATTCCCGCACCTTCCTTTTTTGATTTACTTCCTCATTTTGATGGAACACACCCTCTAGTAGCTTTCTGAGAAAAGGGTATACAGAAGTCAACTTCTGGAGACCTTGAATGTCTGACTATATCTTTAGTCCACCTTCATGCTTATGTTTGGCCGGTCACACAATTCTAGCTGAATACAGTTTTCCCTCAGAATTTTGAAGGCATTGTTCCACTGGCTCCCAGTTTTCAAGAAGCCCAAAGCCACTCTGATTCTTAGGTCTCCAAATGGCATGTGGCTTTCCTCTCTGGGACATTTTATCTTCTTTTTCATCCTGGGTCCCTGACATTTCACGAGGATGAACCTCAGGGAGTGTATTTTTTTTCATTCATTGAGCTGAGCATTTCATGGGCTCTTTTAAACTAAACTCTCATGTCTTCCAGCCATGGATTTAAAAAAAAAAATATATATATATATATATATATATATATATATATATATAAATTTATTTGGGCTTCCCTTTCTCTAGTTTTGGATGGCCTCTTGCTCAGATGACAAACCTGCACATTCATCCTCTAACTTTGTTATCACCTTTCCCTCATTTTCCATCTCTGTGTCCACCTGTATTTCCAGAGATATTTGCTTTATGTTCCAATTCTTTTTTTTTTTTTTTTTAATTTTTTGGCCCAGTCACATGGCCTACAGGATCTTAGTTCCCGGACCAGGGATTGAACCCTGGCCCTTGGCAGTGAAAGCACCGAGTCCTAACCACTGGACCACCAGGAATTCCCTATGTTCCAATTCTTACATTGACTTTATTCCAGCTATTATATACTTAAATTCTAAGAGCATTGTCTTCCCCTTTCATGGTCCTGTTTCATGGATACAGTATTTTTCTCTTACCTCTCCAAGAATCTGACTTATAACAGTGCCTGACCTGTCTGTTTCTTCTGAGAGCATCATCCCCCAATCCTCCTGCCATTTTTCTCACTTTTTCTCTCTCTCCTTCATTAGAGGCTTTTCTGAAATGTCCAGTAACCTCTGATCATCACTCTTCTTTAATCATGAAACCTGAAACAGGCAATCAGAAGCCCCGTGTGTGTTCCAGGTCAGAGGGGGCCAGGGAGGGACGTGGTGCGTCAGTTCACACAGGGGAACCTGTCGTCCCCGAGAAACGAGCCACAGTGCAGGGGACATTCATTTATTTTTGCTGACGTGTGTGGACATTGATCTGGCATGTCATCGGGTTCAGACTGTCCTGGAACCAAAAAAATCCAGCTTGGCTTGTGGTCCCAGCACGCCACTAGGCCTGGCAGCAGGGATCTGCTAGTACAGCCTGTGCCATCGGCCACTCTGGGGGTGACAGAGTCGCTGGGGCAAGCGGTTGGCGGGGAGGCAGGATAGGGCAGGTGTCCACCACCCACTGCCCCTGACTGCTACGTGGATGAGGATTTGAGACTCTGATAGAGTTTGTGCTGATGTCAGCAGCCCCCGGGGGGAAGTAGCCTGCTCTGGCTGGTGAAGCTCATCTTTTCCACCCACTGGCCCCCATGGCATTGAGGGGAGGGGTCCACTTTGGAGCTGGGGCAGGGAGGAGGAGGACCACCGGCTCCAGCCCAGCTCCACCACCCTGAGATGTTGCCATTTCCCCTTTGCAAGCATCCACCGACCACAGGGCAGCCTCCTGCAGCCTTCCCGGTCTTCCGTGCAGGTGGTCCTGGGAGAGGGACGGTTGGTCTCTCAACCCCCCTTAGATCCTCCCAGCTCCAGAAGTTCCTCTGGGGACTTGAGGGGAGCCAAACCTTAGTCTCAGTCTGCTGGTGGGGGGAGGCCAGAGTGGGGGCTCAGATATCAGAATCAGGCAGTGGACGCCCATGTGAGCCTGGTTCAGGGTCCCTGAGCTGGCCAGGCGCCAGAGGACACCAGGGAAGGAAGCATGGGCTGTCACCCCCCTTCTGAGAACCCCCTTGCCCCATCATTCCAGGGGGAGGTTACTGGGGTTTGTGACACATCTCCAAGGACCTATGAATTAACCACTTCTTTCACCCAGGTCTACACTGAGCCAAATAACTCACATGTAGAGTTTCCATGTCATTTCCCCCAGCACCCCCCAGGTGTGGGCTGCAGAAGGGAGGGCAGAAAGCCACCAACACCAGTGGTGCTCTTGAGGTCAGGATTCTTGGGGGGGTGGGGAGGGGTTTGGGGATATGAGGCTGGGGAGCGGGCCAAGCATGCAGAAGAGGGATGGGAGGGGTGGCGACCCGTGCCTGCGGAGGTGTGCTCACACTGTATCCCCTTCTGTTTCTCCCCACCTCCACATCTGCCTCCTCTGTCTCTGTCTCCTGCCCACGACTGTCTGCCCCCCCCTTCCTTCCATTACTGGCGGTCTCTACTCGCTGCCTCCTGGCCTCTTTCTGTGTCTCCCTGTCTCTTTTGGCCCTGTCCCCGGGTCGTCTCTCCCTCCATCTCTCGCGTTTCCCGCGTATTTCTGTGTTTCCTCGTGTCTCTCCGCTCCGGGACGCGTGGCCTGTCTTCTTCCGTGCGGCCGCACGGTGGCGCTGCGTCCCGCTCGCCCGCCCGCTCGCCCGCAGCCTGCAAGCGGAAGGAGCAGGAGCAGCAGAAGGAGCGCGCGCTGCAGCCCAAGAAGCAGCGCCTGGTGTTCACCGACCTGCAGCGGCGCACGCTGATCGCCATCTTTAAGGAGAACAAGCGGCCGTCGAAGGAGATGCAGGTCACCATCTCGCAGCAGCTCGGCCTGGAGCTCAACACCGTCAGCAATTTCTTCATGAACGCGCGGCGCCGCTGCATGAACCGCTGGGCCGAGGAGCCAGGCGCGGCCCCCGGGGGCCCCGTCGGCGCCGCGGCCACCTTCTCCAAGGCCTGAGGCGCCCCTCCCCCCCCCCGCGCCCTCCCCTCCCCCCTGCCCCACCGCGCCCTCCCAGCCTCCACGGCCCGGGCGCTGCCCTCCCACGTCCCCCAGCCCCAACCCTGCCGGCCCGGAGACCCGCGCCAGGGGGCGCCTGGAGGGGCTGCCGTCCGGGTTCCCACACCCCGGGAAGGGACGCAGCACACCCCCAGCCCAAGTGCACAAAAAGGGCCCCCCTCCTCCCTCCGTCCCAATCTCCTTCAGGCCAAAGGAAGCCCTCCACCCCCCCCGCCAGAGGGGAGGGGGTGACAGAAAGGGGCTCCCGGGCTCCCTTTCAAGGCAGGACGCCCAGGGGGCTTCGAGGAAAACCAGGGCTCACGTGTCGTCCCGAAAGCGGGTCAAGAAGCACATACTAGAAACAAACCGGGTATTTAAAAAAGGAATTTAAAGAATAACCCCTCCTTCGCCGGCCCCCCGACCCCACGGAAGGAGGCAGGGAGGCTTCCTCTCCAACGGTACCCCCCCAAACCCCCGCCACGGACCCTTCCCCGAGAACTCAACCCCTCCAAAGTCGCCAAAGCCCACGTCGAGCTGGAGCCTCACACTGCCCCCACCCCACCAAGACCACCCCGGGTCCGCCGGCAGAACTGCCTCCGCAGCCAAGACCCAGCCGCCCCTCCCGGCAGCCGGGATTCCTTGTGCCAAGAATTGCCTGCCTTAACGTCTGGGGGGGTGGGGTGCCCTGCAGCGGCGACCGCCCAGCACCCACCGGCGAGCACCCTTCCCCACCCTGTCCCAGACCGGAGGGGACGGCAGCTCAAACAAGCGGGTAATTCCAGACGCCTCCCTCCCTACATCCCTCTGCCAGTTCACTTTACCGCTAGGCACCTTGATGAATGACGCGCGGGGAGAGACAGACCCCAGGAAACAGAAGAAAACACTCAGATTCCACGGAGAAACGGGCCCCGGAAGAGCAGGGCACACCTGAACCTCTGCTCGCTGGGGTCGCGGCGTCGCCCTCTGCTCCGGAACCCCCGGAACTTCCCCCACCTCCCAGCGCTCGGGGGTGCGGCGCTGGGCCTGCAGGGGCGCAGGGGTGAACCGGTACTGCTGCTGCTTTTTCTCCAAAGAGAGAAAGAAGATGATGAACAAGGTGGAATCTGCTTGCTCTGATTTTTGCCAAAAGAAAAACAAAAAATGACAAAGGGGAAGGAAGGGTCAGAAATGAAGATGAGCATGCCCCCCTCCCCCCAGCCTCCCCTGCTCACCCTCTCCAGGTGACCTCCAGGACTGGCCGGCAGCTGGATCCCAAGAGCCTGCTCCCCCGCCCAGGGCTCAAGAGCTGGAGGCTAGAAGGAACCTCTCCCCACCAAACAGCCTCCCACCCCCTGACCACCACCTCCCACCCCCTGACCACCGCCTCCCAGAGAGGTGGCCACACCCCTCCCCTTTGAGAATGCAAGAGACATTTCTAATGAAATGCCCCTCCTCCTCCCCAGGTAAAGGCTACCTCACTCAAATGTTCATGTCTGTGATTGGAAAAATCACGCCTGATACCAAAGATTTCCCCCAAGGACTTGTGCTGGATGCTAGGATTCCCTCGCCTGGGGACCAGGTGTGGGCGAGGGTCTGCTTTGGGCCCTGCCCCCCAGGTACCACCTGTCCACCACCAGAGAGAGCAGAGAGAGAGAGACAGAGAGAGAGAGTGGGAGGGAGGGAGAGGGTGGTGAGGTCGATGAGTGCCTTTTTCTTGAACCAAAGACGTGTGTGAGATGCTCTCTTGTCCTTATCGACTCGCTATTCTCCCCGCTTTTCAAGCAACCGGATCTGAGTGATGCTTCTAGAACCTTTGGATGTTGGGGCAGAATCCTAAGGGTCCCCGTTCCCGCTCAGCAACAACCCCTCCCCCCAGACACACGTATACACTCCTGTGCACACACTGGTCCCACCACACCGGGGGCTGGGAGCTGGGTCTGGGTGGACACGGCCCCTCCCTCAGACTGCCACGGACACGTGGGCCCCACTTGAGAGAGCACCTGCTTTTGGGGGATGGGGATTCTCTGCTGGTTAAGTCACTTGCTGGTCCTGCATTCAAGGCCCAAGCGTCAGAGGCCAGGGCCTCCTGGGTTTGTCCCATGTTGGACACTTAGGAATGGACATGGGACCTTTCTGGTGATGGGACCCCTCAAGCCCCAGTGACACGGGTCACAGAAGCGTCCCTGACTCCTGCGTCCCTTTCAAACACCCTCCTATTACATATGCACACACGCACGCATACACGTGCACACACACCATCTCCCTTCTGACGCCCCACCCAGCCCCGCTTGCCCCAACACCCAGCTGGTTGTCACATACCAAAGACCATTCTCCACACAGGGAATGACACCTCCAGCACAGCTCCTTCGAGCCTTTGACAATTTTCTCTGAAATACCTCAAGATGTTTAATGTATAGTTTATGTGATTTAAAAAAAAATCCTTAGCTAGTTTTTGGAATACGTGACTTGAAGCTTTATACCGTTAAATTATAATTTTGCAGACGATGGTATGTCATTTCTTTTGGTGAGCTCCGTGGGAGACGCGTTGAATGTCAGGGCAGGGGAAGCTGGGTGGTCAGAGGCAAAGGGCCGGGGGAGCATGAGCGAGAGAGAGAGTCTGGGAGCGCACGAGGAAGGACCTGCGGCGTTTACAGATTTCTTATTTCAATGAGTCCTTTAGGAAAGAGAGGAGAGAGAGAGCGTTGGATACCTTTTTGTTCTCTGGCGTGTTCTGTTTCTTGTTTTTTGAAGTCATGTCTTATAAGAGTATTTATTATTCTATGTGTTCTGTGTTCAAATGTAATTTAAGAAAAAAAAAGGAAGAAAAATGAAAAAAAAGACGCAATGGAATTTGATTTGATGCATGACTAATGTACTTTTTCTTGAAGATAATGTACTAGGTGGAAGGGTGGGGGTGGGGCGGGGCCGCGGGGCGGGAGCCCTGGGATTCCGTGTCGCATCTTGTGTTTCATGCCCCAGTCGGTGCTGTTCGGTGCTCCTCGGCGCTGCTCTGTGTTACTTTCCCCGCTTTCCAAGGATCTGTGTCTAGCCGGCGGTGGGTGGACGGGCCTCAGGTGCAGAAGGAAGGCGGCCGGTGGCGGGGCCTCCAGCTCCTGGCACCAGAGTCCCTCCGGCTCCTGGTCCTGGGGCACCAGTGGGTGTCACTGCCACCTCGGGCCCCCCGCCCGGTCGGTCGGTCTCACGTTAGCATGAATTCCCAAGTGTCTTGTTCAGAGGAGACAGACAATCAGCCAATTCGAGTCTTGTCGCCTAAGTTGGTGGGGGGCGGGGTGTACTCCTACTTCCTCAGATCTGAAGGGCCCTCCTGAGACAACCCCCCCAAGGCAGGCACCTGCCCGGGCTCCACCCACACGCCCCAGCCCCCTCAGGCCTGGCCTTCACCTTTCTGTCTGGCCTGGGAGGTAGGGGGTGCACACCTGTGGAGCCCTCCCTCCCAGCCCCCACTGGTACCCAGAGAACAAAGGGGCCCCAAAAAAATCATGAAAGGGGGCTCTGGGACAGTCTCCCGGACTGTGACTCTTCTGCCACGGGGCCCATGCTCCCACCAGGGGAGAGCCCACTTTCCAGGACAGGCCCCAGGTAAGGTGGGTTTGGGTTGCCAAAGGGGGTCTCTCACACCCTGAAGGACAGAAGGCCCAAGTTTGGAGGGCTGGGCCTGGGGGCGCAGGTTCAACCCACCTGCAATGAGGGCGGGGGGTAGGGGTGGGGCGTGTTCCGGGGCCCCTGCACCGGCTGGAACTGGGGACACTCACATTCTTGGCCCAAAGCAGTTTCGGCCACACCAGCCCATCAGCTCCCTGGTCTCCTCCTGTATCCCTGGCAGGCCCCCCAAGGGCTGGTCTTTGGGAGGATTGTCTCCACCAGGGGTGAGGGCGGCCAGGAGGCCACATGGCCCTGAGTGTGTAATCACAACTGGACACTAGGGCTGCTTTCAGGGGACACACGATTTGGGTCATCCAAAGTCCTCCCCCGAACCCCCAGGGCTAGAGGGAACAGAGGCCCCCTCCACCCTACCCTCAGGCGACAGGCTTAAACGTTTAAAAAAATATATCATCATCGTTGTGAACCATTGCTGTGCTGGATTTGTTGTTTTGTTTCCCTCCAATAAATTATTTTCTAGTCACTCACCTGGGCTTGTGCCTTTGCTGAATGGTGGGGGGGGAGGGGCTGGTGCAGGAGTGGGAGGCATGGGGCTCACCCTCCATGAAGGAGGAAGGGGACGAGGGAAAGTGGAAGCGGGCCTCTCCCAGCCCACCCCTCTCTGCTCTGAACTCAGCCCTCCCTGAGCCCCTGCCCCCACAGGGCTCCACACTCCACAGGGCCTTTGGGCCACCTGAGCCTCGGATCTTGCTGGGCTCTGCTTCTGAGGTGTCACTGACCACTGCCTTCTGGAGCCTAAAGTGTAAGGTGGTTTGTTTGAGAAGAAACCAGGGCAGCCCAGTGGAGAAAAAGGCTGGGTGGTGTCAGGACTGGACCTTATAAACTGCCCTGAGATAGGCCAGCAGGCTGCAGGCAGGAAGCCAGGGCTGGTAAGCAGAGTCTGCTCAGCACCTTTCTCCCTTCTGAGAGCAATAAAGCTTTTATCCACATTGCCCCAGGGTAAAGAAACCCAAAGAAACCCAGCTTTCCCTGCAAATCCCCCATCAGGCCACTAGAGGTCAGTGTTTTGATTTTTAAAACCAGAAACGAACTATTTCATGGGACATCACAGAAAGAAGTATAGGAAGAGAGCGCCTCAAGGAGACCTGGGGTCAGACAGACCGTGGTTTATTAGAGAAAGAAGAGCAGGTGGAGCCCCTGTCTTTGGGGGAAGGCCTCACGATGCTGGGTAACACTTACTAAGCCTGGGCAGTCACTGCTGTTCCTCAGGTGAGGGCGGCAGCCCTGCCAGATCAGGTGGAGTTTGACCCTCGCTGGGCCCTGGCAGCCACTCCACGGGCGACGGCTGCTTCTCCACAGGTGAGGGCTCCACCTCCATCGGCTGCTCGCTGGTGGATGATCCTCTCGCAGTTGGTGGTGGAGTTTCCATCAGAGCAGTGAGGTTCGAGTTGGAAACTGGCACCGTCCCCTCCTTGGGGGGGCCCGGACTCCTTTTGCCAGGTGTATGGCCAGTTCTTCCAGGACAGTTTCCGGATCTTCCAGAGGAATGTCTTCTCCTGCAAGTGTGCTGACTGGCTCTTCAAAGACAGCTGGCTTGAAGGCAGCATCTGGCTCTCAGAAGTCATCTGGCTCTCCTCCGCTGATAGTGGTGTCTCCTTGGTTGGTGGCAGACTCTGGGGAGTATATGGCCACGGTTCATATGACAGTGACCTCTCCTGCCTCTTCGGCAACTTCTCCTGGAGAGACCCGGACAGCCGGTTTTTGGTGAGAGAGTGCTGGCTCTCCTGATAAGGAGAGGACTGCCCATCCACAGGCAAGGATGAGCTCACCTCAGAGGCAGGCTGAACATCCTCAGAGGACACCTTCCTCTGGTGCTGGCGCCTGTTCCTCCCCAGGAACGACATCTTCCTGGGGTACCAGGAGGACTCCTCCATGCTTGAGGGCAGTTCATCAGGTGGCCTCGTGTGATCAACCAGCATGTCGCTGTTGACCCCTGGTGACCTCCGCAGAATTGTGCCCTGTGTGATGAGGTCCGCATAGCCCTCCCGGTGGGAGAAGGCATAGCTGGAGTGCCGGGTCCGTGCCTCCCGGAGGACATGAGGTATGGGCTCCACGGTGATGATCTCCTCCTCCTTCTACAGAGCAAAGGGGAAAGCAGGAGTCAGCAGGCTCCTAAGCCATGTTGACTGCTTTCGGGTCACCTGCCCCTCCAGTGGGGGCCAATCAGAGCCCTTTGCCACCATGGATTGGCCAGGCTCTTTCCTACCCAAGTTGACCCAACTGGAGTCCTCCATGGGACCTGACTTTTTTCTCTTTTTCTTTGGCCACACCGTGCAGCATGTGGGATCCTAGTTCACCAACTAGGGATCGAACCTGTGCCCCTTGCCATGGAAGTGCAGAGTTCTAACCACTGTACCCCCAGGGAAGTCCCATGGGACGTGACTTTGGGCCAGCCAATCAGATTCCTTCCCTAGGACCTGACTTTGGATCAGCCAATCAGAGTCTGGGGCAGCCCAATGTCCAGCCTGTGTGGGTGAAGGTGGCAGGTTTGTGGCCATGTCCTAGTCCACCATTCCAGTCAATTCTGGGGCCCAGCCCAGCTGCGACCCATCCTTCTAGATTCTGATTCTATGAGCCAGTGAGTCCTCTCCCTCACCTTTTTTCACTGTGGTAAAATACACATAACATAAAATGTACCATTTCAACCATTTTTAAGTGCACAGCTCAGTGGCATTAAGTACTTTCACACTGTCGTGCAACCATCCCCACCATCATCTCCAGAACTTTCTCATCTTCCCAAACTGAAACTCTGTCCCCAAGAAACACTGACTCCCCACCCCCTCCCCCAGCCCCTGGCCGCCACCATCTACTTCCTGTCTCTATGGATGTGACTCCCCCAGGGACACCCTGTGAGTGGGATCAGACAGTATTTGTCCTTTTTTTTTTTTTTTTTCGGTACGCAGGCCTCTCACTGTTGTGGCCTCTCCCGTTGCAGAGCACAGGCTCCAGACGCGCAGGCTCAGTGGCCATGGCTCACGGGCCCAGCCGCTCCGCGGCACGTGGGATCTTCCTGGACCGGGGCATGAACCAGCGTCCCTTGCATCAGCAGGCGGACTCTCAACCACTGTGCCACCAGGGAAGCCCTGGTCTAATTCTTTTAAAGCAGCACCTTTGAGCCTGTTCTAAGTGGATGACTTCAATAAAAAGCTACAGGAGGGAAAACGGCTAGAGAGTGTGTTTTTAGATCGTTTTCGATTTAGGAAATCACTGATGGGTAGGAGAGTTGGAAGAGACCTCAGAGACAAATAGCCCAGCTCCCTTCCCGAATGCATGAATCCAGACTAGTTAAAAGAATATCAGTTTCAGTTCCAAAAACCACTTTATGTGCATTGTGGGATTGAGCAAATAAGTAACGATCAAACTTTTTTTACCAGAATCAAGTTTCTCACCATCGGAGTTAAGAGTCACAAAGCAGTAAACGGAAAAGGCTAAGCTGAGCCTTGTTCTGTGGGTCAGGAAGCAGAGGTATCAGTGTGAACTCACATACACAAAAATAGATAGATGGATAGGTGTCGATAGAGATATAGATTTGCATCTAAACATGGGTTAATATGTGTGCATTTCCTAGCTCTGTCTACCGAGAGGATAATGGCATCCCAGTAGCAAAATGACCACACTAAGCACTTGGATCTTGGTGTCTAACTACCATTCTCTGGTGAAGAGAACCAGGGCTCCATATGGGAATGGCTCATTCCAGGCTTGGGGCACGGAAAAGACAAAATGGGCCTGGAACCTCTTGTAGCACCAGGAAGTGAGGATGTACTCAGAGAAGAGCAGGCACGTGGCAAAGGGGCAAATCGGGGACAACTTGAGCAACAAAGCATAGAATAAAATAAACACCCATGAGTCCACACTGTTAGAAATAAATAATTGAATAAATAAATAGGGGAGAAGGAACAGTTCTTCCCATGGAAGAATTCCAATTAACAAATACAGAAAGACTGGACACTGTCCCCTCTAAGATCAGGAACAAGACAAAGGTGCCTGCTTTCACCATGGCAATTCAACATTGCACTGGAAGTCCTAGCCAGAGCAATTAGGCAGGAAAAAGAAATAAAAAGTATCCAAATTGGAAAGGGAGAGGTAAAACTATCTCTATTTGCAGAGGACAGGATCTATATGCAGAAAATCCCAAAGGATTCACAGGAAAGCTACTAGAGCCAATAAACAAATTCAACAAAGCTGAAGGGCACACAGATCAACACACACAAAAAACTGTTTCTATATACCAGCAATAAGCAATCTCAAAAGTGAATTAAAGAAACAATTCCATTTATAGCAGCATCTAAAAGAAGAAAATACCTAGAAATAAAAAGTAAAACAAAAATATATATTTGTGGGGCTTCCCTGGTGGCGCAGTGGTTGAGAGTCCGCCTGCTGATGCAGGGGACACGGTTCGTGTCCCGGTCTGGGAAGATCCCACATGCCGCGGAGCAGCTGGGCCCGTGAGCCATGGCTGCTGAGCCTGCGCGTCCGGAGCCTGTGCTCCGCAACGGGAGATGCCACAGCAGGGAGAGGCCCGCATACCGCAAAAAAAAAAAAAAAAAAAAAAATATATATATATATATATATATATATACATATATATATATATTTATTTATGAGGGTTGCTGCTGTAAAGCTCTCTCTCAAATACCTTGGCATTAGTGATGGGGAGCTCATTCCCTCTCACTGTAGTCTATCTTCAGACTATTTCCTTACACACAGGGGACATCACTGCCCTACTGCCCTACAACTCCTCTAACGCTCTGGAGAGCACAGCTAGTATTCACCATGATACTGTCAAGAGTCTTGAAGTTCGGAAACCAGCCCCCGTAGTCTTATCTTCTCTCAAGTTCAAGCTCTCATTGTCTCCCCTTAAAGGATGTATATTTGGAGCACCTGTCCTGCCCTTGCTCCAAAGCTCAGATTTGCCAAATATCCCTGAAAATGCTTGGCTCTGAGCTGGGCGTGGAACCATCCCTTCCCTTCATCTGGAATCTCCACCTCTATGAATGCAGCCAAATACAGGTCTGTGCTGCTCTGTGACTTCAGGCAATTCTGCCCCGTGATGACCCGAGTGTGAGCCTGCCTGCTGCCTTCCTGGAGGCTACGGGAAGGACACGGCAATCCCAGAGCCCAACCCCCGCCCCCAGCCCCCCTGCCCCAAGAGGGGAGTTCCCTCCAGCGCACCTGGGCAGTGAAGCCGCTGTAGAAAGCGAACCAGATCTGGACCATGATGCTGGCCAGCGTCTTGTAGATAAAGTAGCGCAGGAACTCGCAGACGCGCGTGTAGGACCAACGGCCATGCACCAGCAGCAGCCGCCGCAGGAAGCAGAACTGGGCCAGCACATAGTCGCTGTTCTGCACCGCCTGCACGCTCTCCTGACCCGCCAGCCCCATGCCGATGTCCGCAGCTGCAGGGGCACACGCAGCCTGTCGGCCCCGGGCCCCTCAGTTACCACCCCCGCCTGCTGCCGGCCGCCGGCCTCCCCGCGCGCTGCTGCCCACCACCCACGACCCGCCACACCAGGGACAGGCGTCTGGCCTGCAGGAAGTCCGCGCTCTCCTCTCTGGGCTCCTGCCAGGGCTCCTCCTCTTCCAAGCTCACGTTATGGACCAGGGCCCGGGGCTCCGTGCGCAGGGACAGCAGCAGCTGGTCCTGGCCCGCGGGGGACAAGGGGCGCGTCACTCAGCTGCACCGCTGCCCTCCAGGAACGCCCTGACTGGGCCCTCCTCCCGGCTGGACCTGACTGCGTGCTTCCCTTGCTCTCGCCCTGCTGAGAACCATCTCTCGGTGTGACGCTTCAGGCCCTTCGCCTTGGCTGGTCCAACACCACATCTGGGGGCCTTTTGGTGGAGGCCGTCCCCAGCCCCCTCCCAGATACCAGGGCCCCGCTGCCCACCCTGAGCTGACACTGACCAGGAACTCCCCGTTAATGACCAAGGCCATTTTGACCTGCAGGGGGAGCTGTTTGTTCAGGTGGCCCTTCTTGCCACCCTGCAGGCTATTGTTGCTCTCCCAGTAGACCTCCAGGATCCGCCTGCAGGGGTCCAGCAGGGGCTCAGCCACACCAGCTGCACAGGCTTCCGTGCACCCACTCCCCAGCTGTGCCTTGGTTTCCCCCTCTGGGAGCCCCACCAGGCAGAGGCTGAGGGCATTCTGCAGACCCCAGAGCCATGCCTGGGCCATGGGTGGTGCCCTGCCCCAACCCTGACCCCCCCAACACAGGCTCATGCACCCAACCACCCAACCCCCACGTCTTACACAATCTCCTTCTCCTCCAGAATGATCATGTTTTCCGAGAGCAGCTGGCAGGCAAAGCCGATGTTCACTGCTGTCTCTGCAAACCAGCCCAGCTCAGCCCCTCCACGGCCCTCTGCCTGGCGGCCATGCCCACTCTGCCCATCACAGCAGCATGCCCCTCTCCCTGGCCACAGCAATTGGTTTGGAGGAGGGCATGTGACCAGGCCAGCCAATGAGAGTCAGCCCTGAGACTTTGGCTGCAGCTCTGAGCAGAGGGGCTGCATTCCACTCGCCTGGCTGGATCTGGGCTGCCGGTGCGAGGTGGGTCTGAGGCCAGGGCCAAGGGATCGTTAGACATATCGTGCTTAGGGCCCCAAGGCACTTCCAGGAACCCACAAAAATGAATTAATTTGTTTAAAAAAAATAAAGAAGAGGGAAAAAAATGAATATAAAAATGCAGCCTGGATGTTTGTCTTTATTCCAGCACAGCTGTTAAACGTCATTCTAAATATTTTGTGTGTACGTGCCTCCTGCCCGCAGAAGTTCTAATGCAGCCCTGCAGGCACCCATGCCCAGTGGGGCCCCGGAGAAGCCTCAGTGGAGTGGAGTCATGGCTCCACGGCCACAAGACCTGAGGTTCCATTCCAGCTTGGCTCCTGGGTGGCTGAGCAACCGTGGCAGGTGCCCATGCTCTCTGAGCCCCGCTGGGTCATCTATGAGGCAGGGGTAATGAGGGCCCCACTGCATGGTGCTGCCAGGGGGCCAAACCCCAAGGAGACGCTGAGCATGGCACCGGCCCGCCCGAGGGAGGCGCCCAGGGGACCCCAGTCCATTGTTCCCAGTCCTCCCTTCCCAGGGACAAGGTGGAGGGCAATGCTGAACTCAGACAAGAGGGATAGGCCAGGACTTCCCTGGCGGTCCAGTGGTTAAGACTTCGCCTTCCAATGCAGGGAGTGCAGGTTTGATCCCTGGTCTGGGAGCTAAGATCCCACATGCCTTGTGGCCAAAAAACCAACATATAAAACAGAAGCAATATTGTAACAAGTTCAATAAAGACTTTAAGAATGGTCCACATCAAAAATAAATCTTAAAAAAAAAAAGAGGGATGGGCCAACGGTGGTGCCCAGGCAGGGGTGAGCTCTCCCCGAGCCTCCCTTCTCCCCACGTTGGGGGTGGCCACCCTGGGACCCACCTTGCTTGTCCCCTGTGGGAACCCACACTTTGATGTTCCCCTGCTTGAGACACTTGATGGTGTCCAGGACACCGTCCTGGAGCCTGTCCTCGATGGCTGTGGCTCCCAGCAGCTGGGGGTGGGCGTGGGGACAGCCTGAGCAGGGAGCCAGCTCCCTGGTGGGGCTGAGGGGCTGGAGCTGGGGTGCGGGCGCCCCTCCCCCTGAGCTCCACCCACCTGGAGGTCCTGCTCCATCTCCTCGTACAGCGGATGCAGGGCATGGGCACGGTTCTGCAGCAGGATGCTGGCTTCCTGGTGCCACTGGCGCTACTCTTCGTACATGTCTTCGTCCACCTCCTTGCAGGCCATGCACAGCGTCCGCAGGGTCTGCTCGGCGAAGGGCTGGGCCCCGGGTGGGCAGGCGGTGCTGGCACCCCCGCCAACCCCTGCCCCCTCACCCGGGCACCCCTCCAGCCCTCTCCCTCTGCCTGGGGTCACCCAACCTACCCGCCACCCGCAGTCTGTCTTCCCGGGCAGGGGGAGCTGGGACCACATGCCGCCCTGCTCCACACCCGCTGTGTCTCAGCCCGCCCCTCGCCCCCACCCTGATGCCCAGCTCTGTTTTGCCCCCAGACCTCACAGGCAAATTCTAACTATTCCGCAAGACACTCGGTGCAGCCCTGCCAGAACCCTCCGCTGTCAGGGCTCCCCCAGCCCCAGACCCCTCCCTCTGCCTCATTTTTCAAGGAGCTGAGGCCTCTGGGTGGAACTGTAAGGATCCTGGGGACCTTGTCTCCAGACCCCGGGGAAGACCCAGAGCTCGCTCGCCCCAGGGGGGCCCATCGTGGCTCCTTCCTTCCCTCCTACGCCCCAACCCTCCCCCAGGCTTTTCGCCTGTTGCCCGGGGTCTTGCTTCTGTTCCTGACTGGAGGTGGGCTTGAGCGGCTGAGCTTGGACAGGTCAGGAGCTCCAGACAGGCCTGTGCTCCTCTCGTGCCTCGGTTTCCCCATCCACTCCATAGGTGGTTAAGCCAAGCCGTCTTGCCGAGCTCCTGGGCTCTGAGTCATGGTTCTGACTGCACTTCCTCAGTTGTGGGTCACAGACCAGCTGCCTGCTCCCCACCGCCCACCTGCTTCCCAGCAGAGGTAGAACAGGGCAGTCTGGGAGGCCCCCGTGTGGAGGGACACAGGATATTTCTTTCCCCAAACAGCCCCACTGGCCCCTGTGCTGGGTGAGGCTGGGGACCTGCAGGGTCAGGGCTGGGCCAGCACGGCAGGACAGCCCCATGTCAGAGTCGGGGCAGGAACAGCTCCCTGGAGGTGGGGACCTATGGCTGAGCCTTGAGGACCAAAGGATGGTGACTGAGCGCCAGAGTGGAGGAAGGCATTCCTAGCAGAGGGAATAGCGTGTGCAAAGGTCCTGAGGCAACACCTGAGCATGGAGGAAACTGCAAGCCAGAAATTGGGGTTCTGGGGAACCCCTCGAGGTCAAGGAGGGACCAGGATAGACAGGACAGCAGAACACAGAAAGACAGCCTGGAAAGTTGGGCCAAGGCGTTTGGGCTTCACCCACGGAGACAAAAGTTTTGGGGCAGAGAGGGCTAAGCATGTCCTGGAAACTAGGCCTGGCTGGGATAGGGGGGTAGCAACCAGAACAAAATCCCAACCACAGGGTGTCCTTGCGTGACTGAGAAAAAGGTATTCCCTTTGGGCAGGTGCAGCTTGGAGTTTGGGTCCCTCTCAAGCGTGTGTGTGTGTGTGTGTGTGTGTGTGTGTGTGTGTGTGTGTGTGTGTGCTGGGCAGAACAGTGCACAACCTGATCAACTGTACATGGCCGCCCTGGGTACCTGAGGCCATTTCTCTGCACACTCTCCTCTCCTGCCCTTCTCCTCCTGTCCCTGTGCCCTTGAACCTGCCCCTCCACCCTCCCTTCCCACAGGGACTCACGGCCAAGGCCTCTTCCATGGTCCACTCCATCAGGCCTTTCTTCTGCAGGCGCTCATAGATGATCATGTCAGCCCTTTTGGTGTAGAGGTAGATGGAGCCCTCGGGGTTGCGGACTGTGGAGGAAGAGGCCTGGCTGCCCACACACGCTCCCCTCCCCACCTGCCCCCACCCCACCTGGAGCCACAGGGGCTCACCCAGCACCGACATCCGCTTGCACACGCTGTTGAAGTCCATCATGGCCAGGACCTGGTACACCCACTCCTCTCCCAGATCCATCACAGTGACGCTGTCCTGTGTGTGCACCAGGAACACGTAGCCAAAATTCCGAGCCGCCATGACCAGCACCTCCTCGTCTGGGGAAGCTGCCTGGTATGACAGCTGGTCTGGGCCGGGAGGGGGGTGGGGTGGAGGAGGGGGAGGGGGCTGAGAGCCTGCCCTCAGTCAGGGACCCACCACCCACCCATCTGTGCGGCCTTAGCACGGGGAGGAAACGGACACAGGAGGTGCCCGTCAGGTATTTGCGGGATGACAGTCTCTTGCGCCGGCACCACCTCTAATCTTGGCTCCCAATCTCCATGACCTCCTCCTCCCCGTGCGATGACAGGCCTGGACACCCTCTGCGGAAGAGGTTGGGGCTCGGGCCAGGGGCCTGCGCACCCTCTAAGCCGGCTGAGAGGGCCCCGGGAGTTGGGCGGGAGAGTCAGGAGCCCAGGGCAGAGGCAGCCTGGGGGCAGGCTCACTGTTCGTTCTTCTCCTGCACCATCACCGTGTGGCAGATAGCCAACACGTGCCAGAACTCGCGCACCCTCCGGTCCTGGTTGGCCCGCACGGCCTGCAGGAGCTCCGCGTTGCGGAACCACCATGTGGTTTAATGACAGTCACCTCCCGCACTCCCTGGGCCACCTGAAGACAGGTGTTAGGGCCACTGCTGGGTCCCCAGTACCCAGAATAGGACCTGCATACAGTAGGTGTTCAATACAAGTTTATCGGATCAACGGATAAAAGCAGAGTGTCTCATTTCACTCAGAACAGAACGAGAAACTGGGTGCGGCTGGGGTGCTCTGGAAACTGCCCATCCCTCACCCATCTCCATCCATGACCGGCCTGATGCCAGGAAGTGACCCGGCGGGTCCCAAGAACCTAATCCTTCCTCCTGGCCCTCTGGGATCAGCTCAGCCTGCTGGGGCCAAAGGGGTCAGGAGGCCGCCTTAGACCTGGAGGGGCCACCCATGCACCCTCAGCATCCAACATATATTGAGCGCCTCCTGTGTGCCAGGCCCTGGCTGGGCAGTGGGGACCCAGCCATGAGGGTGCTCCCAGTGTGAGGGGGGCCGGACACTGACTCACCAGCCACACAGACAAACACGGGGTAGGACCACCCTGGGTCTACAGAGCCACGTGGGAAGGTGGGAAGGGAGGGCTTCCTGGAGGAGGTGGCTCGAGCAGGTAGAAGGAGTGGAGTGGGCACGGCACTGACCCCTGGGGCTGCCCCACCCACCCCACCTGGAGGATGATGATAAGGAAGTAGAGGCTGGACATGCGGTGGAACTGCTCATACAGGTTCAAGGGCAGGAAGGAGAAGACATTGTACTTGGCCGTGTGGATGACGTTCCTCTGGGACGAGAGCCGGCAGCCGGCATGGGGGCGCCGCCCAGGAGGGCCCGGGTTCCTACCCAGCCCCATCCGCCTCCCCCTTCCCTCCGGCCATGACCAGCGCGGGTGCGGACCCAGTGAGCCGAGCTGTGACCCCAGGACTCCCCGCGTGAGACGCAGGCCGGGGGTTTCAGGTAGAGCCCAATGGACATGCTGTACCGTGAAGGTTGCCTAGTAACTTATTTAGGGCGGAGGAGACACGCGAAGCGCCAGCACCGGACCCCACGACTTGGCGAGGGCGGTGCTACAGTCCTCAGGACTAAGTGGACTGACCCAGCATGCAGAGCTTGGGTGGCAGGTCCCGAAGGCCCACGGGGGTTGGGCCTGCCCACCTTGTACTTCTTCCTCTGCCAGCACAGGAAGACCTTCTCCTTGAACTGGTTGTTGTAGGACCGGTTGTTGGCTTGCACCTCCCAGGTGAACTCTGAGGCCCGAGAGGACAAACACGGGCTAATGACACCCCGGAGGAGGGCTGAGGGGCCCCCCGGGGATCCAGCCGGTAAACAGATGAGGGCCCACGCGGCCCCTGCACAACAGTAGGCACTCGGGGAGCCCAGGTGGATCTGAGCATCCGGCTCCCCTTGAGCCAATCCCTAGGCCCTGGGAGACCCACTCACGCACATTCCTTCTACAGAGGGGTAAACTGAGGCCCAGGGACGGGCGCCGAGGTGTCCGAGGCTCCACTCCCTGCCCAGACAGTTCTGGGCTCACAGGCCCACAAATCCTGAGTCCACCTTTCAGTGACAGGATTTTGAACTCTTTGTAACCCACTGAGAACCGCGTGCTTGGCCTCCCGTCTCCCCACTTCAGTCACTGCACTCTAACGCCCCTTGTCGGGGTCCCCCTGGCACCCCCTCACTCTACCCCCAGCCCTGCGCCCGCGCTTGGCCAGACATGCACCCGAGTTCTTCTCCTCCTCAAGGTCTTCTCGGTACACGAGGCTGCCCATGCTGGTGGGGCTGTCGAGGAGAGGGGTCTGAGGTCACACTGGCAGCCGGACAGTGCCCACCACTCCACCTTCTTTGAAATGTCACCTCCCACGTCCATCTGCTGTCCCCTCCCCAGGCTCTGGAGGTCCAGTCACCAGCTGTGAGTCCTTCCCCGTTACAGCCGGTCGGTCACCTGGCCGCTGCTCCCCATCCCTATGGCCCCCCATGGCCCCCCATGGTCGTCCCCCATCACCTCTCCGGGGCCGATCGCACCCACATCCTCCCGGGCCCCCCTGCTGCCCCTCCAGCCCCAATCCCCACACGGCACACGACGCCCAGCCTGGTCAGGTGCTCAGTCAATGTTTGTTGACAGACTAAATGGGGCCCCAGGGCTCTCCATCATGTCTCGAAGTGTGTTTGAGGACCAAGGGGCTGAGAGGTCTGAGTGTGGTGTTGGGGCAGGGACCGCCAGCCCTCCACAGAGCCCGGAGCCTTCCCACCAGCTAGTTCATGGTTACTCCTAGTCCTTCCATGCCCTTGGCAGCTCCCCAAATGACTCCCACCCCCAGCACTCAGCAGCTCCCTACTCCCCACGCCCTGGCCCCGCTGTTCCCTCTGCCGGGAGCACCATTCCTGCTCGCATGGCCGGAGCTTTCTCACCCTTCGGCTCTCAGCCCCTACTTCTCCTACTGCCCAGCCTTGTTCTGGCGCCTCCTCTGGGCTTCCCCTCTGCCTGCGGGATCCCCCATCCCATTTCTGATCACCCTCTCTCCTCTGCTTCTTCCCCTGTCTGGGCTGCCTGATGAAATTGGAACCTCCCAGGGCAGGGACTGCTGGCGTCTGGGTCACTGGTCCCGGGGGCCCCCGGGGGGCGGGGAAGGGCCTGGCTCAGGGCCAGATCTGATGCTCCTGGGGGCCCGAGCAAGGCCAGTGCCCATTCACCAGATGAGGAAAAGTGAGGCTCATCCCGTGGGGCCACAGCCGGGATGAGCTCTGGCCCCACCGGAGCCAGAGCCGGGGGAAACCCGGCCGGGGCTGGACGAATGCTGTGGGCCAGAATCCAATCAAAGCGTATCAGGGGGCAGGGACACGCCCTCCTCCCTCGCATTCTCAGCTCACCGGAACGCCCACTACCCCCCCCCCGGGAAGCCCTGAGCATTCCCGCAGCGAAGCGGCTCAGGGTTCGACGCCCAGCCCCCTGGGAAATGCACCTGGATATCCGGGCCCACACGACACAGGGCGCTCCGGCGCCCGTCCGGGCCTTGGCCCACGCGAACCTCTAGGGGGCGCCCCCGCCGCCGCGGCTGCGTCCTCCCGCCCTCAGGCCGGGCGGAGTCCAGAGAGGGTGCGCGGGCTCCCGGGGACGCACAGCTGCGGGAGCGCCGCCGCTCACCTGCGCGGGCCGGGGCGGGCGGGGCCGGGCTTCCTGGGGCGGTCCGCAGGCGTCCAGGGCGACGGACGTGGTGGAGCTGTTAGCCCGGTGCCAACGGGCCTGAAACGGGCCTGAAACGGGCGGGGCGGGCTGGGGCGGGGCGGAAGGTTGGGGCCTAGGGGCGGGGCCGGGCAGAATGCAGGGGGCCGAGGGCGGGGCCAGGGTGGAAGGTGGGGCCGGGGTAGAGGGGGCGGGGCGGGACCCCAGGCGTGGGGACAAGACAGAAGGCGGGGCGGGACAGAGGCGGGGCCGAGCTAGGCCTTGCCTAACAGGGCCAAAAGGGGCGGGGCCTAAGGCGGGACCGAGCGTGACCTCGAGGAGCTGGGGCGGGATGGAGTCTTAATCTGGGCCTAGGAATTAAGGGGCCAGTCGCTGGCGGGGGTGGGCTGGACCCGGCTGAAGCTGGGCGGGGCCGGGTGTGTGTGCGGGGTAGAGGCTAGGGGCGGAGAAAGGACGGAGAGGTAATCGCAGGTATGCGGGGCGTGAGTCTGAGCTGTGTGCGCGTTCCAGTTCAGCGAGCATGTTGTACGCGCAGGTACAGTGTTGGGCTTCGGGCTGGGGGAGGCTGTTAGAACCAGAGATCATCCCGCCAGGAAGAAGCCCACAGGGTTCTAGCCCGGTGTGTGTCTACCCAGCACGCGGCCGGGACTCCGGGGGCCTTCCTGGAGGTGGTGACGGGTGGGAGACAGCGATGAGGCTGGGCCAGCGTCCAGGCCGGAGATGGGGGACTTGAGCCAGGGCGGGGAGGGTGTGTGGGAGGCGCTACTGAAGGTAGGGTCCTCCTAGGAGAGTCAAACTTGGGGGTTCAGGGGAGGTGATTAAGCTCTGTTTTTCATATTCTTTTAGGAACCCTCTGAAGCGCAGAAAGTAGGAAGGTACTGGACACCTCCACCACCCTTTCTCCCCAGCCTCGGGATTGCTCTCTCCCTCTGGCCCAGCCGCCACCCAACAGACCGAGGGTGCCTGTCTGACTGTGCCCTGCCTGGGGCACGGGCATCCCCTCTGAGCTGATGTTGGGTGAAGGAATGAATGATGGGGATGGTGACAGCACCCAGGAGCTGACCGCCCCCATCAGAGCAGCAGCCTCCCACTCCCATTTCTTGGGAAGACCTGCACACCCAGCGGCCTCTGGGGGATGCCAGGTAAACCTCTCCTTTCCTTCATTCACTGGAGAAACGTTCATCCAGCCCTACCCAGCGGTTACAGAGAAAGACACTGCGGGGAGGGTCTTGGACAAACTGCTCTGACAGCCTTTAGGAGACACCTCACCCGGTGGGCGCCTGTGAGGAGGGGGTCGGGATCGGTTCTCCCCCCTGGGACGGTGACAGAAGGGAGAGGAGTTTCCCAAGCAGCGAGTTTGCAAAGAAAGGCTCTTTGGCCTCCAAGAGGCAGCAGTTTAGGCAAGCTGAAAGCTTGCACCCCCCCAACCGCCCCCCCCAACCGGGAGCTCCTCCCCCAACTGCCCAAGGCCTCCCTGGGGCACTCATGCTCTGGGGAGGGGGACAGACCACACAGAAACGGGGCTCCTGGGATGCTGCCTGCATCCTTTCTTTAGAAGAACACTCCTTGTTCACAGAGGGTGGGGGAAAGTCAACTGGTCACAAGAACAGCCCCGGAGGGACACGATGGTGGCAGAGGCCTGACTTCACCAAGAACCCTCCCCTCAGGGCCCCTGTGGACAGAGAATGTTGCTCACCATCAAGCCTTCTGCCACTGCAGCGCCACCCCCCTTCCCCACAGTGGTGCGCCGTGAGGGGATTCAGGATGGAGAATAACCAGATACTGGCCCTGGATAGCTGAAGTGCATATCAAAGGAATGATTTCAGTGAGCCCAGACAGCATCTAGGATCTTCCCATACACAGAAAAGCACTGCAATCATTAACTAGAGATGTCAGCTTTTTGTGATTAGCAGGAACCTTTTGATGTTTGACTCTATGGGGTTTTTTTCACAAAAACTCCGAGGAACAGTTCCTCAGAGCTATATGAGAGGCAACGTCTTGGGCTACAGTCCTCAGTAAGTTCCTGGAATAAAACATAACTCACAGCTTTCAGGTCTTGTATTTTTCAGTCGACGCCCCCTGGGAACTCTGCAGCCCTGGCTGCTGTGTCCTCAGATGGGAGCCTGCCCTCTTGGCCTTTAGCAAAAGCCAGAGGAACTTCTGCGGAAGTGGAGTGGCAAGGGGGCCTCCTCCAGGCAGCCCTCCTTCCAGGATCTTCGTGCTCCTGCACAGGGACCTGGGGCCCCCCAGCATCTCCCCGACCCATGAGGCTCTTTGGGCTTCACTTTTCGCTTTACCCAGTGGCTGCCCTTCCCTTCCCAAGTTAGCTGCTCAGACAGGGAACATGCAGCGGTGGCCGGGGTCTCCCCACTCCCAGCCCCGTATGCAGGCCCCACCTCATGAGTGGGCAAGGCAACTCCAGTCCCAGGGCCTGGCCGCTGGCCCCACTGTCACGGAACCCCGAGGGGCTGGAAGCATGGGGCCCTGGTCTGCTCTGGACACTGGTCCTGGGGGCAACCCGAGCACTGGGCTGGTTTTTGTGAAGGACAGCAAGGTCCCATTCCTGATTCCCCCCGTTACGGGTGACGGTGACCTCCACTGTGTGTGTAGAGCCACACCTGGCACCAAGAACACCTCCAGACGCCATGAGCTCTAAAATCCATACAAACGTTTATTCTGCCCCTGCCTGGGGGTGGGGGAGAGGGGATGCAGGAACTGGGGCACTGCGGGCCTTTACAGACAGCCCCCCGAGGAGGGCGGGGCTCTGGCGGGAAGACAAGTGTCCAGAGGCTGATGGGCCCTGGGGCGTCCAGAAGGCAAGGCCCTGGGGGCTGATGGAGGGGCTGGCTTGGTTCCCAGAACTCCCAGGTCCTGGCGGCTGCTGGGGTGCCGGTGCTCCACTCCCAGCTCTACCCCCGTCCCCCGGGAGGGAAGGCAGCACCAGGGCCTTGCTCCTCCAGGTGGGGGAAGACAACTGTGCAAGTTATCAGGTTTAAATTACAAATAATAAAAATAACAATACAAAATAAAAAGACAACTCCTGTCACAAACAAACCCTCGACAAGCCTGCCCAGCCGCCCCCCGCCCACGAGAAGGAGCAGGGGCAGGTGGTCTCGCTGCCTGGGGCACGAGCAGGGCCCGCGGGAGGTGCCGGGCGGGAGGGACCTGGCCTCGCCCGTCGAGTCAGCAGCAGTCTCCAGAGGACAGAGGTCTGGGGCAGAGAGGCAGGGACGGGCGACGGGGTGCGGCGGGGGCTCGGGGCTCCGGGGTCAGTCTCGGCGTTGGGCTCTCGTGGCCTCCGGTTTGTCCCGTTCTCTCGGTTTTCTGTGTCTTGGCGACGTGGACAGGGTTAGATCTCGAGATTTATTGCACTGTTTTGGAAGAGGCCTGGGGTAGAGAACGGGCCGGGGCGGCAGGAGAGGCGGGCGGGCGGGCAGGCGGCGGTCACCGCTTGGTCTTGGCGTCTTCGCGGATCTTCCAGATCACCAGGTGCATGCAGGCGCTGGCGTCCTCACTGGAGCTGTGCCCGTCCACTGCAGGGCAGACAAATGCGTCAGGGCAGGGAGCCCACGGCCCCCACAGCCCCCGCGGCCCGGCACTCACCATTGTCCTGGATGATCTGTCTGAGGTAGTCGGCCATGAGATTCCGCAGGGAGCGCTTGTAGGGGAGGCCCAGGCGATGCGGGAATAACACGGACGTGTCCACCACGGTGCTATGGATGACCTGTGGGCGGGCGGGTGGGCGGTCAGGGACCACAGGAGGGCTGGGGTGGCAAAGGGGGGAGGGGGACGCCGAGTGCCTGGTCCCCGACCCTACAGCTCCTGCCCTGGGCTGAGGGCAGCGGGCCCCAGACGGCCCCACCCACCCTCTGAGGACCCTCAGGGAGCCGAAGACGAGGCAGGCGGGTACCTTCAAGGCCAGCAGGTCGCTCTCCAGGCTGTGGCCGATGAGGATGGTGTCTGAACTGAACATGCTCAGCAAGACGGCCTGGACGTCCCGCAGCGAGATGCTCGTGTCCGTGAGGTCGGCCTCAGTCACCCCTGAAAACCTGGGGCGGGAGGATGGAGGCCTTAGGGAGCTGGGGAGGGCACAGGGACCCCAACCCGGGGCTGGGCTGCGGGCAGGAAGGCTGGGCCGTGGTGGGGAATGGGGGTCCTGCCAGGGCTCCCAGCTCCTTGGTCAAGGGATCGGGGGTCAGGGTGGGAGGGGCACACCTAGTGTTATAGTCGACGATCTCATTGTCCGGCCTGACGAAGGTGTCGTACACAACCTGGAGCTCTGTGTCCACCACCGTGACGCGCGTTAGCTCCAGGCCATACGTGGTGTAAGACTGCGGGGCCAGAGGACAGGCCTCAGACGGAGCGCCCGGTGGCCCTCCCCAGCCCCGCACACCAGCGCTCCCGCCTAGGCCACCCCTGTCCCTGAACCCTGCGGGCAGAGGCTCAGCTCCCACTCTCAGATACGGAAACCAGGCCAGAGGCCTTCCGGGGCTTCTCTGCGGGTCAGAGGGGGCGTGAGCCCAGGCACCCTCCCAAAGCCAGAGCTGTGCTCATGAGGCCCACACAGCCTCCGAGAGCCAAGGTGGACCTTGTGTGCCAGGCCCTGGGGCGCAGGCAAGGCTGTGACAGGTGCTCAGCGGGCAGGTGGGCCCGGCTGCCGTTCATACTCTTATCCCGGCACCTGCGCTGGCCCGAGGCTCTGGGTAGAGAGACCGGGTCAGCCCCGCTGGGCAGCCGGGCCGCCTCACCATCTCACAGTCGAGGGCGTAGACTCCTGGGTGTGCATCTCCTGAAAGTTCTTTCTCAAAGGTTTTCACAAACCCTTCGAGGTTTTCCTTCCGGCCGTCCTGCACGTGTTGCTGAGGGTGGGAGGGAAGGAAGGTCAGGGCGGCAGGCTCGGAAGGGCAAGGCCGGGCTCAGGGGGCTGTGCTGTGCTGGTGGCTTTCACAGACTGTCCACCTCTTCCCAAAGCCCCCAGACCAGGCAGGTAGTTCAAGGATGGGAAAAGGGCAGCTCAGAGGTCAGGACTCTGGCCAGAATGGGGGAGGGGCTTCCCAGGACGAGGAAGGGCCCAGGACACCTACCTTGGCGACCTGACAGCCGGCGGAGCCAATGGCGGCCGAGCAGCATGTGTACTGAGTCTCCCAGCCCCCTGCCACTGCAAGGGAGACGCGGTCAGCAGACCTCCTTGATGCCCTGGGCCCAAGCCTCCCGCAGGGAACTACAAATGCCAGCTGGTTTGCCTGCGCGGGGCAGGGGCTTCCCAGTGCCCTTCCCTGGAGGGGCGCCAGGCCCGACCAGGCAGTGAGGGGCCAGGACAGCTCGCAGACCCGCCGCCCTGCCCAGGCTTAGCGCAAGCCCTTCGCATTTGGTAGTGAGGACACGCCTGGCGCGGCTCCCAGGGAGGCCTGCCCACCCAGAGACGGGTCTGCGGGCGGCCAGCCGGCAGCTCCACCCCGTGTGTTCCCAGGAGAGGGAATTTGGCCACATCGGCGACAAAATGAAACAAGCAGTTGCAGGACAGGACGAACGCTTTGTTCCCACTGAGGCAGAACCGCCCACGTAGTTCCACGGGGACAGTCGTGGAAAGGATGCGTAGGGGCCTCATGAGGCGGGAGGCCTTCCTTTTATCTACCCAGGAACACTGTCACAGGAAGACCTTTGTGTTACTTTTCCCATGAAGAACAACCAACGGAAAAAAGTTACAAATGGTCAGAGCTGGCGCCAGCCCAGCCCAGCGGCCCAGCGGGGGTCTCACCTCGGTTCCGGCGGAGCCGCCCCCAGTGGTAGTAACACTCCTCGTCGCGCACGCAGCGGCCGGAGGAGGACACGAGGTACTCGGTGCCGCAGCGGCAGCAGACCCTGCAGGCGGCTGCGAGTGGGGATGGGGCAGGAGGAAGGGCGATGCGTCAGGCCAGCTGGGCCGGGCGTTCCATGTCCCCAGATGGCCCCCTCCGCCCCAAGGGCAGTGGCGCAGGAGGTACTCACAGTCCTTGGGCTTCTTCTCCTCGGCCGTGAAGATGATGGCGCCCCCTGGCTTCTCGGGGTGCGGGAAGGGGTAGCCGTTCTCCTTGAGCTGGGCCTCAGTGAGCAGGTACTCCTTGAGGCGGCTGTACAGGGCGGCCCCTGGGGACAGGGGAGAGGGGGTCAGCCCCCAGCCGGGCTGGGGCTGGACCCAGCGGCCGGGGAGGGTGGGAGAGCCTCCAGGGGCCGCACCCGGAGGAGCCAGGCTCACCTTTCAGATCCTCCACGCGGGGGCTGCTGGGACGGCTGAGCGAAAAGCTAGTCTTGGCAGCCAACTTGCCCCCCAGCACCACTTCATGGGACACCACCCTCCGGCCGCTGGGTTCTGGAAGGTGAGGGGAGGGTAAACGAGGTTCAGACCTCAGACCTCACAAGTGCTCCTCCACCCTCCTCCAGAAGGGGACGACCTGACCTCCTGTGATGTGCACTCTTTGGGGAGCAGCAGGCTGCCCGGCAGCCCCTCCACCGCCCCTGGACCCCCCGGGGGTCTTCACCCCTTGGAGAAGAAAGGGAAAGGACTCTACACAGGCTCTGATGGCCACCTCGGGCGCTGTGCGCAGCTGCCTGCCAGGGGAGCGGGCCGAACCGGAGAGCAGGCGGAGCAGACGGGCGCTAATGCATCCTTCGAGAGGGCTCAGGAAATGCCCCCCTGCTTTGTGCTTTGAAGAGGCCCCCATTAGCGGCGGCCCTCGGCTCGCTGAAGAGGGCGGTTAACAGCGAGAGGAGGCTGTTCTGAGGGCATGGGCCCAGCGCCATCCTGACAGGAGCCTGGCAACTGGGTGGCCGGCGTGCAGAGCCTTTGTCTGACAACCTGCCGGCGGCCCGGGGAGGGCTGGGCCCCGGTCCTCCGGAGGCGACTTACTGTTGAGACCAGGCCCGGTGCCAGGGCCCAGGCCGCGCAGCTTCTTGAGGGTGTTCACGGCCACGTTCAGGTAGATGTTCTTGCTGGGGCTCCGGTCGTAGGCCACCTTCTCCTCGTTGAGTGCCTGCAGGAGGACACTCGGCTCAGCCCAGCCCAGCCCCGCCTCCCACCAGCCCCGCCCCACGCACCTTCTCTATGGCTTCCTGGTTAGAAGAGCAAAACTTGAGGCACTCTTCAATGAACAGGTTGAGATAGCGCTGGCGGATGACAGTGGGGACTTTGCCCCCGAACTCTTTTGGGATAACGGGCTTCTTTAAACTCTAGGGGAACAGAGACCAGCAGAGTGTGGCACGCTCCCGTCTGCACCCCGCTCAGGGTCTGCAAACTGAAACTGCTCGAAGGAGTAAGGCTACGGGTTAAGTGGAAACAACAGGGGAGCAAGGAGAGGTAAGCTAAGCAGAGGGCTCACCTGTAAGGATGGACTGTGCGCCACACGCTTGGGGGCCACGGTGGCGGTAGTCTTGGACGCCATGCCCGACAACGTACGCGTCTTCAGGGGCTGGCTGCCCGGCTCGGGGCCATTGGGGGGCTGGCTGCTGCTGGCCGAGAGGGTCCTCTTGGCACCTGTAGGGGCTGGAGGGGGACGGGGGACGTGAGTACGGGAGGAGAGCACGCCCATCACTGAGCTGCAGAGCACCAGGCAGCTGCGGCCGTTCAGCACCAGCAGGACGTGCGTCTCGGGGCACAGGTGGAAGGGCCGGAGTCTGGCCTGTGGGCTGTGGAACGCCATTAGGCTCTATCAGCTTTCAGGCAAGTCCATCGAGAGGGGACGCGACGAAAACGGTGCTTCGGAGGCCGGCTCAGGCAAGGTCGCCACTGGGGTGGCCCTGCAAGTGGCGGGGGGGTGTGGGGAGCCTCTGCCACATGCTGCGGCCCCGACCCCGAGGCGCTCAAGTGTGAGGGACGAAAGGCCCTGGCTCCTGGGCAGAGGGCCTGCTCACTGTGACCGGCCAGCCTGCCCCCAGCGACCTCTGTTCTATCTCTCTCTTTGATGAGGTCACAAACCAGACAGTCTCCTGTGACCACCAGCAGGGCTGTTTCCAAGGGCCCGGAGGGTGGGTGGGGTGGCGGGAGGGCTCAGCCCCGAGGAAGGACAGAAGCAGCAAGGAGACCGAGGCACAGATACAGTGCGGCGGGGCCCACACCAGGCCCAGCCTCTCGGGCCACAAAGGAGGCCAGCTGCCGACCGGCCTCGGCTCTAAGAACGCACACTTTTCAGTGATGGAGGAAGGAACGCTTTTACGGTCATCTGGAGCATGAGGCATTGGATGACAGGTGAGTCCCCCTGGGGCTCAGAAGAGCCGCCACCCCACCCGAGCACGTGCAGTGACAACGGTGGCAGCACTGTCCCAAGCCATCGGTGATGACCAGACAACCTGAGAGCAGGTGCAGGCTTTTGAGAGTGTGTGTCTCAGGTCCACAGCTCAGGTCAATCTCTGTTCACATCCCCAGGGCCAAACAACTGCTAAAACCCATGCCGGAGATAGAGCCCCTGGCTGACAAGCCGCCTGGCTATAAGCGCTCCCTCCAGCATCCTGGGGCAGGGGGAAGGATGGGGATCTGGCCAGCTTCTCCTAAAGGAGGCTCTAGCACCCAGGGAAACCAAGGAGGCCTGCGGAAGCCTGTATCCGCAGGACCAGCGTGTGGAGCCGTCTCCTCGGGGCTGACTCCTCAAAGGGGTCTTGGAACTAGCAGGAAGGGCATCCCAGGCAGCTGTTCAGACAGTAGGGGTCCCCCTGGCCCAAGGGGGCAAATGACTGCATCTGAACGAGCCTCCAGGTGGCTGCAGAGCCCCGGCTCCTGTCCCAAGTCCTCAGCCCCAGACACACCACTGAGCACCTCACGCATTGGACTGCTGAAGGGCAACCCAGCTTTCAGACAAGCCCAAGTGGGGGGAAAGTGGCCCTCAGGGTGGGAGGGGGAGGAAAACCAGCCCCCAACTCCCACCCCAGATCAGCTGGCTTGACTCAAGGGTGAAGGCCTCCAGGACCACCCCCCCATTAACACCTTACCAGGTGCAAGCCACACCTGGGTGGGAGCCCCCCACAGAGCAGGCAGCAGGGGCAGAGCGGAGTCACAGGCAGACCTCTGGGGCTGGTGGACAGACAGGGAAGGGAGGAAGACACCCCTCAGACTCCCTACGGCCCGCCCCACTGCTAACACCAAAGCCCACAGAGGCCCAGAGCCGCCGGGCGCCACAACAGGCCTGCCTCAGCCTCCCACACAGCTGGGAGACTTTTATCCCCGTTTGACATATAATCACCGAGACGCAGCCAGGCCCTGCTCAAGGCCACCACTACTAACATAAAAGGAGCCCGGCCTTGGGGTCCTCCTGCTGGACAAGAAGCACTCCCGAGACCACAACCCTGGGACCCACCTGCAGCCAGGAGGGGGTTGGGGACGTGGGCAATCCTCCTCTTCTCTCCGGGGGCTGAGATGTGCACGGAGGACTGCTTCTCGGCCAGCGGCTGGGCAGCCTGGAGCCGGCTGGCTGACTCCCTCTGTGCCTGCTGGGCCCGGCGGTAGCACACCTCCTGGGCAGTCGGGGGACGGGTAGGAGGCGCTGGGCCTCTGCTTGTGGGCTCCGCCTGGGTGACAAATTTCAAGTCCAGACTGCACATCAGAGGTACCCAGAGCAGGCCTCGCGGGGTGTCAGGAGAGGGGTAGTACTGTGGGGCGGGCGGCAGGTGCTCCAGGGCTGGGATGGGGCAGGCCACCTCAGAAGCCTCCTCCTGAGTGTGCAGGGGCCCCGGAGGGAACCAGCTCTCCCCCTCCTGAGTGTGCAGGGGTCCCGGAGGGAACCAGCTCTCCTCCTCCTCCTGAGTGTGCAGTGGCCCCGGAGGGAACCAGCTCTCCCCCTCCTGAGTGTGCAGGGGTCCCGGAGGGAACCAGCTCTCCTCCTCCTCCTGAGTGTGCAGGGGTCCCGGAGGGAACCAGCTGGTCTTCTGAGTTTGCTGATACCCTGGAAGGAACCAACTAGCTTCCCCCCAAGTTTGCAGATACCTGGGAGGGAACCAGCTTGGTGCTTCGGCTCTCAAATTCACCATGATGCTTCACTATCCCAGGTCCCTTCCCAGCCCTGCTGTCCTGGCTTCTAAGTGCCCAGACTGTGCTCTCAGCCCTTATATAGACACAGAGTGGGTGGGAACCCCCAGCACCTAGATTAGATTCTGCTTGATCCAATCTTCTCTGAACTGTACTTCCAAAATCCCCATCCGGGTGGGGCAGGGGTCTGGTGATTGGATCACCTGCAGTTCTTCAGCCAGGAGCCCTGTCTTCTGCTCCAGCCTTCCCTGTGCTAACTAACTGAGTAGCCCCATAGTGACTGACAATTGATCCTGTCTCTGGACCACAAGGGAGGAAACCTAGGCTCAGAGAGGTCACACCACTTGCCCAAGATCACACAGCGTACCTCTGAACTGGGACTGGGATGGGGCAGTGCGACCCTGCTGGAGGGCTGCCCCTCATCTCGCTGTCCCTGCTCTGTGCCCCACTCTGCGCACTAAGTGCAACTTGATGACTGGACGTGGGTCCCTGGCATTTTTCTGCAGGACACAGGCAGTGCTGGATCCACGGCTGCCAGAGGCACCCATGGGCAAGGGAGAGCGCGGCCCATCTCCCCCCTGCCAGCCTCTACCCAGGACCCAGAAGCGGGCCCTCCCTTACCTCCTTGCCTTGCTTGGAGAGGTGAGAGATCCTCCTCTTCTGCCCAGGAAACAGAGTGGTCAGCCCCGAGTGCCCCTGTTCCTCGGTCTTCTCCTCCTTGGGGGGCTGAGACACACATCCGGCCCTCAGCGAGGCCCCCCCCCACACCGATGCTGCGGCTCTTCTCACCCTGGCCCGCAGCACGCGGAGGGTCTGACTCCCAGGCCCAAGGAGCAGGTGGAAGACAGTACCGTGCTGAGGGAGGGCTGCCGCGTCTAGAGATGCAATTTGGGGCATCTGCCCCACCTCCCAGGTGAGCAAACAGACTTGGCGCCCCGGAGCCAAGGCCCCCAGTTGCTGCCTGAACCCCGGGCCCTCCTCCCAGGCCCTGCGGATGGTGAGTTCTGCAGACTTGGCCCAGCCCACGCTCACGCCTGCCTCTTGCTCCCCTCCCACCCAGCCAGCACAGGGACGAACTCAGAATCGTGGGAATGAAGGGGAAGAAATCAGAAAAGCAAAGGGCCAAGAACAGGGTGGGGCACTAAGGGAGGGAGTAAGGGGTGGGGCCAGGGTCCCACCCTGGGATCCCTCAGGAGCCGCAGGTTCTCTGGAGGGACTGACTGGCTCAGCCTGCTTTGTTTAGAGCAAGCTCCCTCTGGTGGCGAGGTGGGGACACTGCAGCAGGAGACCAGAAAGGTGGAGGCTGGCTGAGTTTGGGGAGGTCAGGGACGGGTTGTGGGGGGGGGGGGGAAGCCGGGGAAGGAGGGAGGAGGGGAGAGGCAAGAGAGGCAGGGGAGAAGCAATGCTTCAGTGGGGAGAGAGGGCTAGGGAAGGCGGGATGGTGGTGCCTGATACCCCTTGGCCAGGATGCTCTCAGAAGGCTGCCGCGGGAACCCCGCCGGGTGGGCCATAAGCCAGCGTCCTCTTTCTGGACGGGGTGCAGGGGGGCAGCAGGCAGCCAGCGAGGGGTCCTGAATTCTGAACGAGTTGAGAGGCCGACGCTGAGCGAGCCGTCTCCACCAGGCGCTGGGACTCCAGTCACGGGGGAAGCCAGGAAGGAGCCCGGCTGCCCGAGCCCAGCCCGCCCTCACCTGCCGGGCCAGGCGGCCCTTGTCCTCCGTCTTGACAGCGGTGGACTCGTTGAAAATGCGCAGGCACTCCTCCATGGGGTCGGAGTCAAAGTCGACCTCCTTCTCCAGGGCCGAGTAGTCCACGTCGGAGCCCGCCCCCGAGGAGGAGGAGGAGGGGCGGGGAGGGGAGGACCTGCTGGCCGAGGGGGGTGGGGAGGCCTTGAGGCGTTTGGGCGGCCCCTGCGCGCCACAGAGGCCCAGGCTGGAGTCCGAGTCGGAATCGGAGCTGGAGCTGAGGCTGGGGAGGGCAGGCGGCCGCGGGGTGGGCGCCTCGGGCCCCGGGTCCTCGTCCTCGCTCTCATCCCCGAAGAGCTCGGCATGGCTCAGGGCCCGCCTCGGCAGCTTGGGGGCACCCCGGGGAGCACCCTCATCCAGCGAGCGGGCCTTCCGCTGTGCCAGCTTCCCTGACGGGGTCTTCCTGCCCGTCCTGTCTGGCAGCTGGTGGGCAGCCCCTTGTGCGGGGCTGGGCCGCGGTCCCGGCCCCTCGGGCCGGCCTTTCCCTGAGCTGGCCACCGGAGTGGCTGAAGATGGCTTCTTCTTGGTCCCTTGGGGCCGCTCTGCCCTGTGCCGGGGGCTGCCGGCCCGCGGGCCCCTCCTGTCCACACAGGGCTTCTCGGCTGGCCTCCCATGCTCTCCATCCTGACCCCTGCCTGTCTTCCCGACACCATCCTTGCGGCCGGCGGCCGGCGGCCCCCCGCTTTTCTTCTTCTTGGGTCTCCCCTCCTTGGGGCTGCTGCGCTCCTGCGAGGCCCTGCCCGGGGAACTGGGCTTGGCAGGAGGCAGCCCGCCTGGGCCCTTGGCAGGCTGACTGAGGTCCCCCACGTCGTATTGCACGGCCATCTCCTTGGTCTCCCGAAGGCTGCCCTCCTCAGGCTCTGGGCCCTCCCTAAAGCCCGGCTTCCCCAGGGCCTTGCTCTCAGGGCCCGCTCGGGCTCTCGGGGGGCTGGCGGTGGCGAGCCTGTCACCCGGAGCAGCAGCGGTATCATCATCAGAGTCTGAGAACCTGGCGTCGCAGCCGCCGAAGGGGTCACAGGGCTTCTTGGGTGCAGGTGTGTAGGGCTCACTGCCGCGGGAGCCCCGGGGCCGCTTGGGGGCCCTGTCGTCCTTGGTGCTGGCCCTGCTGAGCAGGCGGGCGGAGAAGTTGGACAGGGGGTCGTATTCCAGGTCTGTAGATGGCTTGGAGTTGTCTACCACGTACTTGCCGCTGGAGATGGGGCGGCCATACCGCCGGGGCTGGCCCACGGCCTTGGGGACGTACTCCAGGGTGCCACCAGCCCCTCCACCATGGCCCTGACCCCGGTCCAGAGAGGCCAGCGAGTACTTGGTGCCAGGCTCGGTGGGGCTGGCCAGAGGCGTGGGCTGGTAGCTGGCATCGGGGCTTAACAGGCCACGGCCGCCGGGGTTGTATTCGAAGGATAGAGGGAAGGTGTCCCCATCCAGGCCAGCAGTGGGGCCGTGGGGCGCCAGGGCGGGGGCCTCGGCCGAGCCATGCTCCCGGGCCGTCTCCAGGAGCTCCCGGTAGCGCCTCTGCTCCAGCTCCACCTCAGAGCGCACGGCCTCGATGGCCTGGTTGACCAGCTCCAGCTCCAGGATGTCTGAGTGGGGCTCGGCACCTCTGCCCAGGGCGCCATTCTCCCTCTGGGCAGGGGGCTTGGGCAGCTCGGGGTTGTACGGGTCATAACCGAGCCCTGAAACGGAGAGGGAGAAAACAGCAATGAGCAGGCGGCTATAGCAGCAGGCCAGACGAGCCAGTGACCGGTCACTGCCTCGTCCCGGGCCTCGACCCCAGGTGCCAGCAAGGAAGAGCAGAGTACCAGCCTCCAGAACCTACCGGGGGCCAGACCTCCGGCCGACCCCCACCAAGGCTCCAGCAGCAAGTCAGGGTTTCCAGAGGGCCCCTCCCTGCAGGTCCTGCCCCAAAGAGGCTGCCAGGTGGGGTGAGGGCACAGAGCCCAGGCCCCAGAGGAGGCCACAAGATCCCGGGGACTTCACTGCCTGGGACAGGGGATGGTGAGGCCTGGGGAGCTGGGCGAGAGGGTGGCTTCCCCCCAGGGCCCAGCCCACAATGAAGACACACCACGCTGCTCCCTGCAGCCGGGGAGGCCAGACACCCAGCCAGGGCAGAAAGCGCAGGGCGCACAGACGCCTGACTGGGGGGCAACAGGGGTGCGAGAGGGAGCGGGAGGCGGGGCCGACACAGCCCACCCACAGCAGTGGGTGCACAGGCGGATGCACACGGCCCTGCCTGGCGACAGCGCCTTTAGGGCTCTGTCCCCCACACGTGCTCTCGCCCACAGAGAACTCCACCGGCTGCGTGTGTACCAGTGAGGACACAGAAAGCCCCGGAGCGTCCACTGGGAAGGGGCAGTGGGTGGGGTGGACAAAGGACAGCACAGCACATCTCACGGGGGAAGCGAGGCATGACGATGTCCAGGGAACAGCGCCATGGCGTGAAAGACGTTCCGGCAATGGGCAATGTTGGGGAAGCACGAAGTGGGGTGGACGGCAAGGCGGGCACAGGACACACTTAGGTTTGTATCAATCTGAACAGGGGTGGCGGAGCGGCTGGCGGGCTACCTGGCTCCAGGGTGTATTCCACGAGACCAGTCCAACCCCAATACCACCCACGTTGACACGAAGCTCACGGGAGACTCAGGACAGAGGTGCGGAAATTCTCAGTAAGATGTAAGCAAATAAAGCCCAACGTTCTGAGAAAGGATAACGTGTTCAAATATTCCAGAACGTAAAGACGGTTCATTGTTAGAGCGTCTGCCAGACATAATCTATAAAACCTCTGACAAAAAAGTGGATCGATTTGGTGCTTTCTGGTTAGCAAAGTAACAGCCAATTCTCCCAGAACCTCCAGATGGGATAAGCCATGCCCACACCTGGACTGTAGCCCAGGGATACCCACTTTGGACCTCTGAGCTCCAGAACCACCAGAGGAAAAACCCTGTGTTGTTTTAAGGCACCAGTGAGTGGGGTCTTGCTGCAGAAGCCCCAGGAAACGCACACATCACTGATGAAGCACCAGAGAACCCGGCACTGCCGGGGCCTGGGCCGCCTGGGGGCCCAAGGTGGGGCGGGGCCCACTGCAGGCCTGTTGTCTGGCTTGTACCTTGGAACCTATTTTTCAAACAATGCTTAGAAAGGAGAAAAGACACGCGCGTACATCTGTGCTTCAGAACACCGAGGACACACCCAGGCTGCAGGTTATAGATGGGGAGGTAAAACCAAGCTGCAGAGGCCGCAGGGGGTTAGCGGGACTGGGGTGCCAGGGAGCAGTCACTTCATGCCCCCACCTCCCAGCTGAGGATGCCAGGGTGAAGGGCGGAGTGGGGGACAGGTCAGGACACAGAGCCACTGGGCCCTCTGCCCCCCCACAAGGTTCAAGGTGAAGGCACCACAGAGAGGAAAGGCTAGAAACCCCAACAGCGAGATCCAGGGCCCTCTTCCCAGCCCACCCTAACCCTCAACGGGTCCGAAGGCACTAAAGCAGACCCACCCCTAGCCCACCACCGGCCCGGATGAACAGAAGAGCCAGCGCCCCCGCACGCCGTCCCCTCGGAGTGGAGGGCCCAGGACACAAGCCAGGGGGCACTTACAGGGCATCTCAAGTGAGGGGTGGGTCGGGTCTTGCCGGTCTCAGGGGGCCTCCAGCCCAACCCACCTCACTCCCAACCTCCCTCCTGAGGCCAAGATGGCTCCCACCCCAGCCGGCTCCCCTAGGTGGGGGACGGGAGCAAGGGCCCAGCTGGTGGGAATGCCCTCCCCCAGGAGAGGTGGGCAGGGCAGGGTGAGGATCAAATGGATGGGGGTCCTTCCCCACCCCTGACCTGCTCTGGAACAGGTCACAAAGGGCCACAGACAACATGCAAATCACCCAGGAGTGCCTCTAGCCCTTCCCAAATAAGGGCAGAGTTCAAACCCCTGCACTCTGCATTTTGAAAGGGATCCACCCACAAACAAGTCTGTGCTTTGGAAGCAAGGAGAGGAAGGAGGTGCCCTGGGACCCAGCCCCCAACCCCTTAGATCTGAGCTTCCAGGAGCTCTGTCAGCGTGGGGTGTTTTCAGTCCCAGGGGAGGCTGCCTCCTCACACCCCATCAGGCTACACCAAAAAGCAAAAGAAACAGCCCGAGGTGGGCGTGAGCTGGTCTAGGCCAACACCCTCCCCTCCAGGGCCTCAGTATCCCCAAGGTACCATAAGGCCAAATCACCAGCCCGAGGAGCTCCAGACAGGTCTCGACGCGTCAAGGACACAGCTGCCAGGGGCTCGGCAGCAGCCCCCTGTAGCTCAGAAGCTAGTGCATGGGGCCCAGAGCTTGGTCCCTGGAGCTGCAGCCCCAAGTCCCTGCCAAGGCTACTGGAGGCTCGTTGGGGGAGGCGGGCAAATGGAGAAGATATCTGTGATGCTACCTAGCGCCCCCGCCCTACCCCGCCTCAGGGACCGGTAGGAACTGGAGAAGCTCCCTGAGAAAATGTTTTACAAACGACTCGACAGGTGACCCTCGAGAGGTCAGGAATGGCCGTGGGAGCACCTCAGAAGCGCCTCCCCATTACTAGGGAGTTAACCTGGCTGGGAGCCAATGGGAGCTCCTTCGGGGCTTGCACCAGGGAAGCATGCCTTTGGTAAACAAGATTAATTGGGCTGTTTTTCGGAAAGGGGGCGAACCTCGGGATTACTGGAAAAGCACCTTGAAGGCCTGGCTGCTGGGGTTACACTCTCAGAAGCTCCTGCCCCCGGCCCAGGGCAAGGAAGGGGTCGGCTACTGCCACTAGAGGGACACCCACAAGGCCAAGGGCCTGCCCAGGTGGGCCACCGCTTGAAGGATGCCTCTTGGGAAGGCTCCCGGCCAGCTCATGGGGCCCAGCCTTCTTCAGCCGTCCCTGTGCCCAGTTCTGTGTGCACCAGCTCCCACTCCCGGCTCTGGTGCTGCTGGACACTCTCCCAGTGACCCAGTCCCGACCAGCTCTGATCACCAGCTCTGAGCAGGCATCCGGCACAGTGGGGCCCAGGCTAGCTGCCCCACCTCCACGCCGGGAAAAGCAAACACTCGGGGCCACAGCGCTCAGGGAACAGATCACACACAGCCCACGGCGGGTCGAAGGACAACACGGGGTGGTGGCCACCTCCAACCCCTCCAAGCCTTCCCCCTGCTCCTCTCTGCTCCCACCACGCCCTTCCATTCCAGAAAACACTCCGCACCCTTCCATAACTGCGCAGACGCCCCGCCCACAAGCTCTAGCTGCACGTAAAATTAACGACAAGTGAAAATGAGCAGACACACGAGCGTGAAGACCCCACTGGGAGGCACGTGACCCCCACCCAGCCGGCTCCAAGGCCTTCCCCTTTAATCTCTACGTTCGCCCTGCTCGCGTCAGCCCCCCTCACAGAGGAAAGAGGAGGCTGGGTCTAGGGCAGCGGGTGAGGGATCTGCCTAACCCCAAACCCTGGCTCCCCGCCCCCAGACCAGAAGACCCAGCGCCCCGCGATCCTTTCCGGGTCCCGAAAGACTCCCCATCACCCCACCCCTCCTCCCTGCTGCACCTCCAAAGACAAGAAGCACACAGTGGTCCCACCCCCACCCCCCGCCCACTTGTGCTCTGATTAGACATCAGTGGGGACTCCTCCAACCCAGGGGACGGTCACAACACAAGGGGGTGGGCAGGGGGGCCAGGAGAAGACAGACACCGTCCCGCCACACGAGAGGTAAGCAGGACACAAGGATGAGTCGAAGAAGAGCAACCAGACCAGCCCTGCCCCAGGAAGCTACCCAAGTAGCAGAGGCCTCAAAGGCAGTGAAAGAATGGAAGACATTCCACTTCCAACCACTAGGCAAACTTCTATTCATCCTTCAAAGCCCAGCTCGGTAACTGCTTGCTTGGGGACACTCGCCTGACTCCCTGCAACCTCAGGTGCCAACGGCTCACTCCCCCGGACTCTGGGCCGTTATCTGTGCTGCTGGACACCCCTCCTTCCCTTGCAGAGTCCCCACAGCCTGGTCCTCAGATAAGTACTGAATTCAGATAGACCCAGAAGAGCCCTTGAAGGGCCCCAGAGCCAGCTCCTGACTTTACGGACGACACAGAAGCTGTGCCGTGTCTGCATGCATGCCCAGGCTGAGGCCACAGCTTGTGAGATGGCCAAGTCCCAGCCCCCAGAGCACCCAGGTCCATCAGCCACCCGTCCTGCTGCCCCCAGCAACTACAGCAGCAGGCAGGAGGGCAGTTCCCCCAGCAACGTTCCTGGGCTTTCAACACTGCCTGCCACCCGCGCAGCCCTCGGGGGCAGGGTGCTCCACATGGTCCTTTACAGAAAGCCTCAGTGCTCAGAAGAAGCCACGGACCCAGCGCCCTAAAACCGCTGGCACATGTGCCTGCTTCTTCAAAGGGCAGACTGGCTACCACAGGAGCCTGAGGACCTGCCACCACCAAGGAGGACAGGGGACCAGGAGACAACCCTGTGGGGCTCCGGCCGGATCTGCCCTGACCACCTCCCAGCTCCCGTGATCCTCCTTCCGCGCTTTTCCTCTTTAGCGTTCCAGGTTTCGCTTTGAGCCAGATCAGACCAGCAAAAGTCTACCTTCCGCACTTGGACAGCTTAAATAATAATAAACCAAATTCCTATGCACCCAGCGCTCGCTCGTCACTGGAAATGATCCTGTGCGGGGGATTCTGAGGGCAGAATGGGAGGGGAGGAGGACGGCAAAGCAGGAGCATTGCGCAGCACAGCTGAGACGAGAGAGGTGCACTGTGTGTAGAGGGTCTGCGTCGTGACCCCGTTTTGCGAAAGAGGTAACTGACGCCAGGCTCTTCGCACAATGGAAGGTGGAGCCAAAAGGTCTTCATCTGAGGCCCTACTCCACCTGCAGGGCTGAAAGCCAGCCGTGGCGCCTGCACCTCTTCTCTGGAGGATGCTCTGGGGGTGGGGGGTACACTCGGGCACCCATGTGGTCCTCTGAGCTCTCCCAGCGGGGTGCTGTCCCTGTCCACCCCAACCTGGGCGCCTGGGCCGCCCTGCCTCACCTCCAGAGCCAGAGGAGCTGGGGCGGCGACGATTCTCAGGGTTCTTGGCTCCCTGCAGGCGTGGCCAGCCCTCCTGTCCTATTCTCAAATACGAAAGGGGCCAGGTGCTGGGATACTGATCAGGCTGCTCCATGTCACCTGGCACCACTGACGTTTGGGGCTGGAAAACTCTGTGTGTGTCGGGGAAGGGGGCCATCCTGGGCACCGGCGGGCACTGAGCGGCATCCCTGGCCCTCGCCCCCTTGTTGCCAGGATCACCCCCAAGTCATGACAACCGCAGATGTCCCTGTATCGCCCTGTGTCCCCCAGGGGATCAGGACTGTCAACGGTGAGAGACACTGCTTTACTGACACGAAGCAAAGAATCCTAAAATACCAAAAACAGCTTTAAGGGCAGATGTACCCTTATTCAAGTGTCCCAAGCCTGGATCTGGGCAAGAAGGCAGGTTTTTAAAGTTCCCCAAGTGCTTGAAGAGGGGCCGCAGGCCTGGGGACGGCCTCTCACCTCACTGGAGTCTCTGGAGCCTCCACAAAAGAATGCAACTTCACCAGTGAGGCAGGGTCACGAGTACAGGAAAGAGACACAGAGCCTTTTGTTTCTGAGGCTGGGAGGACGCACAACAAGCCAGCAGATGCAGGACTTGCGACAACATACGAAACATCTTTCCTTTGACTTCGCAGCATTCTCCACTGGTTTTAAAATGAACGTTCTCCGAGTCCAGAAAAAAAAGTGCTCTGAATGGAGAGACAACGTGTCCAGGCTGCCGCTGGCTGGGACACTGCCCCCGAAGACAAGGGCTGCATCTGGGTGGGGCTGAACCACAAACACAACCTAGATTCTTCTCATCCTGGTGTAAGAGACGAACTCTGCTCTGAAAATCCAACAGCACCTCTCCTCTACTCCCTCTTTACAAAAAAGTCAAGAACAATAGAACAAGAGAACCACCCACGGGATGGCAGAGAAGGCCCCTCCTCTGGGAGGCCACAGCTTCTATCCTCTGAGCCTGGTGGCCCGGGCTCCCTGGGGCTGGAGCTGCACCTGGGCACACAGTTCCCTGGGAGGGGCAGGGAGGAGACTTTAAATTAAAAAAAAGTGGCCTCAGCAAGAAGCAGCCTATGACCAGGGAGTCTCACCCAGGGTGATCCCGCCCCCCCAGGGGACACTGGGCCACGTCTGGGTACATCTGACATCTGTGCATGTTGTGACTGGGGGGCTGCTGGCATCGAGGGGCTGTGGCCAGGGAGGCTGCTCCACACCCCAAAGTGCCCAGGACTGGCCCAGAGGATAACCCCCCATGTCCCCAGTTTCTGCTATTCTTCATAGCTCCCCCCGACCCCCCATGAAGTGAGAGGCCCTGGCTGGCCTGACCAAAGACCACACCTGACAACCAGCTAGGAAAATCCCTCCCAGGTCCTCAAGTACCCTGGCTGGGCCTCCAGACACAAAGGCGATTCTGCTCTTTGCTGAGGTTTTCTCAGTATCAGTTCTCTCCCAGGAAGGGGAGGGAGGGAAGTGCACACGGCAGTTCACTCTGGAAGAGAAAGTGTCAAACCGAGGAAAGCACTGTCATCAGGGCAGTGGGAAAGCTGCTGGCACCCAGCCCACGGGGGAGTTAGCTAAGGGGCAGCGTGGCCAGCGGCCCGGGGCAGTGATACTGCAGGGGCTGCTGCCCCCTCCTGTTCCAAGTCAGCTTGCGGAGAAAATCAAACAAAACCCACCCTCTTCTGGAAGCACTCGTTTCTCTGGCTGCACCCTCCCTTCCCTGCCTGACTCCTGGCTGCGACCTTCCCTGGAGAAGCAGGGCTTGCTCTCAGGATTCCAGACCACAAGGGGCCGCTGCCGAGGCCTAAATCTGAGACCCCGGGGAGGGGGTTGCCCAGGGAGCTGCCACTGCCACCCAGCTGGGGCCACCCCCGCCTTCCAGCCTCCTTCCGGCCCATCCTTGGAAGGTTTCAGTGCTCAGGCCCTGCTATACCGTCTTTCCCAGATCTCACTGTTACCTCCCAGCCTCAGGGCACAGCACTGAGCCCACGTGTAATGGGCACCCAGGTGCCCAGGTCCCACATGTGCCAGGCAGCAGGAATCGGCCGTCGGTGGTGAGGGGCAAGGGCCTGACAGTCCAGATCAACCCCGTGTCCCCCACTTACCAGCCATGTGTACACAGGTGCGTGGCTTCCCCTCTCTGGGCCTGTCTCCTTGTCCGTAAAATGGGGACAATCGTCCCTACCACTGGTTAAAGAGCACGCCTGAGGGTGCGTGGCGGTAACTGGGCATCCCCCAGCTGAGTGCCAAGGTGGGGACCCTGGAGCACAGGAGGGCAGATTTGAGGGCCGGGAAGAACGGGATGCCCACTCAGCCCTCAGGAGGCCATCAACCCAAGGCCAGAGGTGCTGGGCTACACAGGGACCCCCACATCCTGCCTGCAGGTGGCCATCACCCAGCACCTCAGCATCCTTGCGCAGCCCACCCTTGCCAAAGCACCTGTGCTTGGGCTGTGTCTATCTGGTCAAAAGTGGACCCCCAAAGCCTGGATTTTTGCAGTCTCTCCAAGCCCGATGGGAAGTGGGTTTGTCAAAATCTGATGCAAGGGGAGCTGAAGGGGTGGGGGAGGTCTAGGCACACACTCCCCCTGGCCCACGAGCACGCCACAGAGAAGGAAAGAGAGTGTCAGAGAGGCCCCGCAGCGAGAAAGAGGCCAGGCTGGGATCTGCCCCTGCCTCTCTGCAGGGCAAGGCAGCCCTCGACCAGAAAGTAACCAGAGCACGCCCCCCAGGCCCCGCCCTCCGTGATGGAAAGAGGGCTGCTTATTCTCACCTGCAAAAGGAAA